>NW_017619233.1:2441164-2476164 GCF_001879475.1 Ipomoea nil
GATCAAATTTAGATCAACGGCTCAAATCAATAAAAATTAAAAAAAAAAAAAAACTCGTGTCGGGAAGAAGATAGCGCATACACAGTGTCTACATAAATGATAGCGTCTACACACCGTCTACACAAATAATAGCGTCTACACACAGAGTCTACACAAATGATAGCGTCTACACACAGTGGCTACACAAATGATAGCGTCTACACAAATGATAGCGTCTGCACAACCTCACGCACATTAAGTACAAACCCCACACACATTAAGCACAGCCTTCACGCACATTAAGCACAAACCCCACGCACTTTAAATATTAACTCACAGACTTTAAGTTTCAACAACTACTGACATTATGTACAAAACTCACGCACATTAAGTACAAAACAAACGCACATTAAGCACAAACATCACGCACATTAAGCACAAAACCCACGCACTTTAAGTATTAACTCACAGACTTTAAGTTTTAACAACTATTCACGTTAATCACATCCCCACGCACATTAAGCACAAACCTCACGCACATTAAGCACAAACCACATGCACATTAAGCACAAAACTCACGCACATTAATCACAGATCCACTCACTTTAATTTTGACCTAGATGCAAAAATTACAAAATTGCCACCGCGTTTTTTTTTAAACTTTGATAATCCTGGACGTTGACTAAAGCGAGATGAATGGCTCAGATTAAACCGCACCTGAAGCCTTCACCCGCACGAGAACCTAAATCTATATATATATATATATATATATATATATATATATATATATATTTCGAATATATATCAAATAGTATTTTATATATTTTCGTGTGTATATATAAATATTATTTTGGGATATTAAATCGATTTTGGTTCATTATCACCAACAAAAAAAAAATATATATATATATATATATATATATATATATATATATATATATATATATATATATATATATATCCAGAAACCAATATTAATTTGGAAACCCATTACTTCTCTATTACTATATATTACTGAAAATAAAAAGAAGAAGCTGATGGAGTTAATAAATTTGGAGTCTGGTACATTTTCTTGTCTTAATCTCATAACCTTTTCTATCAAATTATTTATATAGTGAACAAATTTTCTAAGCATATCAAGTAATGCTTGTGCCTATGGCTAGGGTGAACACGAGTTAAGCATTTTCTAAGCATATGCATTGGGCATGACATTTCATGTAATGCGTGTGCCTATGGCTAGGGATGAACACAAGTTAAGCATTTTTATACTTATTTTGTGATTTAATTTGCACTCTCATGAGAAATTCTTTATTATTATTATTTTGTGTAAACCACGAGGTGTTTCAGGTCTTTCTCCGTCCACCCGATTAATTCTTGTATTTTTTTTGTGTAAACCACGAGGTGTTTCAGGTCTTTCTCCGGACCCAAAGAGAATTGTCACTTGTGGGAATTAAACCTGAGTTATCTCAGAAATCGTCCCCACAAAGAAGCTCATTTGCCACTTGAGCTACCCTTTGGGTTTCCGAGAAATCATTTATGTTATACAATTTAAATTTCTTTAAAAAGGAATTGTATATATGTTAGTGGAAACTCACTCATTTTTCCATACGAGGCAATAATTTCTTCCAAGCTTTCACATCTCCGTTTTCAAACTTAAATGGGTATATTTTGAAATTCAATTTTCTCATTGATTCATTATCCATTTTGAACATACAAAATATTAATTTTTTTGTCTCATTTAAGAGAATTAAAATCCACTTTGACCTGACACAAATACAAAATGAACCACACATATATTTATACTGATCACTTGCAATGCCATTTAGGCTAAAAATTTCTAACAAATTCATCCATAGGTGCACTTAAGGAAGGCAGCCACCTCAAGTCCAAATGTGGATGTTGCTAGTTGCTAGGTCCATATTAGAATTAAAGAGGACTTCTTAGAATGGACTTAGGTCCATTAGAACATGAACTGTCGCTGCATTTCCTAGCCAAAGACAGTTTCAAAATAAGACTTATTTTTTTAGGCGGGCCAATACCACGTTGCATTTCCTAGCTAAAAACCGTTCCAAAATAAGAGACTCATTTTTAGGCGGGTTAGCGGGTCAATAACACAATACACGTTCCAAAGTATTTTTTGAAATAGCAACCTGATATGGCCAAAAAAAAAAAAAACTTTTTTTTTTTATAAAATTAAAAAAAAAAAAACAAACAAACAAACAAATATATAACTTCATAACTCAACTTAGAATGTTCACATAAACATAGGAAGAAATAAAACGTGGAAGGAAATCGAAAAACTCCCAAGAGATGGACTGACGAGTCACCTCTCCTAGAGCCATTTTTTGCCATATTCAAAGAATGGCTTTGGGGTGTGTACTGTGTCATAGGCCTGCCTAGAAAAATGAGCAATTGTTTACTTTGGATCATGATCCATAGTGCCATGTGTAGAGTTTTTTGCATTTTTAGTCCCACGACTATAGTGGCATTGGCAGAATTGATCCACGACTTTTGAATCTTGCAATTTTAGTCCACGATTATTGATTTTTTTGTAAAAATGGTCCTTCCGGTCACTTTTCCGTCAAAATTTCACCGGAAAAAAAAAATCTCTATTTTTAGCCGGGTTAAAATTGACATTTTACTTATCTTAAAAAATTAAAAAAAAAATTGATATTTAACTACATACAATATTACTGGACTACATACTACTGCCCCAGGCGACAGAGTTCCTGGAGCAGGCACGGCTGTCAGTAAGCGGCGGAGCGGCCGTGGCGTTCCCCGGGCTCCGGCAGCAGCATTGGAGTGGTACATGTACTCTGTCGCCTGGGGCAGTAGTATGTAGCCCAGTAATATTGTATGTAGTCAAATATCAATTTTTTTCTTTTAATTTTTTAAGATAAGTAAAATGTCAATTTTAACCCGGCTAAAAATGAAGATTTTTTTTTCCGGTGAAATTTTGACGGAAAAGTGACCGGAAGGACCATTTTTGCAAAAAATCAATAGTCATGGACTAAAATTGCAAGGTTTAAAAGTCGTGGATCAATTCTGTCAGTGCCACTATAGTCGTGGGACTAAAAGTGCAAAAAACTCGCTATGTGTATCATGATTGTCAAATAAAATTGTAGTAGAATTAAAATGATATTTTAGTGTTGTAAAAATAAAATTAGTGTGTGAAAATAAAACTAAAAAACATAGCTCATTCAACAATGTATATTGTCAAATGAAACTGTAGAATAATTAAAATGATACATTAATGTTGTTAAAATGGAAGAGTTAATACCTAAAATGGTCCTCCGACTAAGTATTAAACGTACTCAATATAGTCCTCTAACTTTTAAAACGGTACCCAAAATGGTCCTCCGTTACAATTTCCATTCATCTGCCGTTATTTTTTTTGGGGGGGGGGGGCAAAAAGGTCCTTTTATTAGGATGTTGTGTTCCACGTCTGTCAGACAGTAGCTAGAAGAACCATGTTAGTGCCGACAACGTCGTTTGATTCTTGACAATATGACCTCGTCGGCGAACTTCTGTAGATCTGAATTGATTTTTGCAATTTTCGCTCCGATCCGTCGTTGAGGAATTTCTTGATTCTGTAAAAATAATGGCAAGGCGTACATGAATCTGCCGGAGCTTAGAGTCGCCGCGTCCTCGAAAGGATGAGTTCATTGTCGCCATCGTTAAGGAATGATCGCAGAATATGGTACCATCTCTGTGTTGGTTTGCCACAATTGAAGACGCATTTGTTGTTGTCGTATGATCCTCTGTAATCACAAGGGTCCGAGGAGCAACCTTCCTCCGCTAAAAAGCTCGGCCAGTAACGGCCTAAGTTGTTGCCATTCAGCCATGCAAACCCCTTGCCTAAACAAACCAAGTCTATATATCTACCACAACTGGATCTTTTCCCAACCATGTCAAATAATGAACCATAGTTCTAAAGACCAACATCGACACTCAAAATCAAGATTTGGTTCTTTCCATGTCTGAATTTCACTTTGGTTTCGAAGACAGACTTGGGAATCCCATAAGTGGTCCAATTGGAACCAATGAAGTCCCCATTCACATAAAGGTGCAATGGATGACCAGTGTTGTTAATCCTAATGCTCATATCATTGCTCCAAATTGGATCATCCTTGTCTAGGTTCACACTGCCTTCAACAAAGTTCAGCAATAATTTATAGTTTTTAGGACCAAGAAATGGGGATTAATATTATACCTTGTCATGTACCACAGCTAATCACTGACATCATTAGTGATCTTCTGGCCAAAATTTTGATTTGCAGAAAAATCTCCCTTGCCAAGGACGATAGTGTCATCAATCTTCTCAGGCCTCCATAACCGTTTCAGTGAAGAAGGCTCCTGCTCAGCCGTGTTCACCATGACATTAGTCTGGGTATTGACTTTAGCTGTGTTAAAAGCTTCTGTCTTGCAATCAGGCAGATTGCTAACAGACCAAGCAGGAACATCATAGTCAACTCCTTGGTAGTTGATGGTCATGATGCCGTGGACCTTGCCGGGGCGCGAAAGATGGCGGTGTTGATGGGGCAGGCGGCGAGGACGTCGGTGGACCAATCCAGAAAGCGGCGGCGGTTCTTGATGAATCCCGGTAATGCTCCGACTAGGGGTAGAATTTGAAGCCTGGTTTAGTGGGTTTTTGGTGTTTTGCAGCGAGGAAGGAGATGAGTGAAAGGAGGGAGAGGAAGAGAGCTATGCTGTGTAACATCCCGAAAATTTTAAACTTTTGAAGCTTAAATAATAAAGGTAAATTAAAACATAACATAAAGAGTACGGGGTGCTATGCCACACCTGAGCTAGAGAACTCAGGTGCACAGGCTAACTAACTAATGTCCTCAATAATGTAAATGTATAAGCATGGCACGCAAGGCGAAAGGGAAACTATCTACTTCTACGCTCCAAGACTCTAGCGCGCTCCAGTGTCTACTCCTCTGTGCCTGAAAGCCAAATATATCTGTTCAGCGAGAGATGCTGGTAACCCACTCCAACGCGTTGAAATACAATACATATATATATATATATATATATATATATATATATATATATATATATATATATATATATATATATATATATATATATATATATAAGAAAAATCATTTCGAAGCATGAAGATATATCCTAAGAGATTCTAGCTTTTAAAACAGGGAATAGACTCGACAGACAGGGATAAGCACAGTCAACAGTCATATAATTCACAAGCACAGGGAACAGACTCGACAGATAGAGATAAGCACAGCCAATAGTCATAACCAAGCATATACGGTTTACTAGCATGTATCCTATGGTCACACTTTCATAACATTCGTAACATCAAACCATCCATATCTCATCAGATAGCACACTTTGTTGGCACCACAGGACCAATCGCATGCCCATACATGAGGGTCAGCGCATATAGCTCTGACACGGCCCCGCAGCACCCTGCCCCGTATCGCAACACGGAGGGGTCGATCGCAACCGACCGATGAACCGTAGCTCATCATAATGTTTGATCGCAACCAAACAGTGGACCGCAGCCCAAGAGTAGTCATCTGACCGCAGCCAGGAATATGAACCGCAGCTCATGTAAAACGTTTGATCGCAACCAAACGGTGGACCGCAGCCCGAGAGTGTAAATCTGACCGCAGCCAGCTTCTGAACCGCAGCTCAGGAATAACCAATTTGATCGCAACCAAATTGGGGCATCATGCACACATAACACATAGCAAACACATGCAACCCACATTGACACATTGAGAAGGGGGAGAAATCGCATAACGTAACCTATGCGTGATCATCCACATACTAAGAATAAACCTAAGGGGTTCATACTTCTCACACCTAGGCCAACGGGATACCAATTCAACTAGCATGCAATATATAAGACTTATTCAACCTACGAATGGTACCCGAACATCAAACTAGACATAGGCACGATAGACGGAGTCCGTTGGGACACCACGGGGGTCAGGGGAACATCAAACGGGGAAGCCGGGATCCCGAAGTGGGACTATTTCCAGCGGGTAGCCGGTGGGTGAAGGGTCACCCGCCGGCGACGGATTTCCGGGCAGCGGGTGCCCGGCGGGCAGTCGCCTGCCCGCTGCCGGCGCGTCAAAACTGGCCGCGGGTAGGTGGCGGGTCCCCTACCCCCTACTGACTCTTTTTCACAAATAACGCCCCGGGAACCTTTATGGAACCCGAAACCATGCTTAAACACATTTAAACGTAATTGATGATAACACGTAGACAATTAACGGATCAAAAGCAAGAAACATACGACACATATCCTATCATGCTTCCTAAACATAATTAACACCCAAACATGCGAATTCCCACCCAATATATCAAGAATAACACCACACGAGTTTCACGATACATCCTAGGGCTCTAATTATATTTAAATCATCAAGAACGTAATTCATCCTTTAATCATCAAGAACCAATCCAATTTATCAAGAACATCACACAATCATTAGGAATCTAGGTTTATCAAGAATATCACACAATCATCAAGAATCTCTTTCTATCATCAAGATTATCAAGATTACCCAAGAAATCATAACATCAATTATCAAGATCACACCATCAATGTCATAGACGAATCATCAATACACAAGAATGTAGAGGGATGCCTAGAGGGAGATCATAGCTAAGAAAATAGGTTTTGTTGAGACATGGGTTACCTCTTAGCCTTAATTGATTTCCTTGGCTATGAAGGGTCTTTCTCTAAGTCTTTCTTCTTTCTTGATTTCTCCTAGGGGAATTCTTGGAACTCCTTGTGTGGTGAGAGATTATTGTGGTGGGGGTTCTAGGTGCCTCCTATGTCCCTTATTTATATATCTAAGAGTCCTAATTAGGGCCCAATACTATAGGCTTGCTAACTCTATTCCTTTTAGAACTAGGGGTTGGGTTTAGAGATGAGGGCCCACGGACTATGGTGGGCCTCTTCCTAATTAATTACTGTAATTTAATTCTTTCTTTTGGGTAATTGGTTAAATGATTAATTGGTTTTAGGGGTCGTAACACGGGGTGTTACATGTGCGGCTAAGAAGGGATACAGAATAAACGGGTTTGGAGCAAATAAAATGACTTTTTTACCCCCAAAATAACGGTGGATTGATGGTAATTGTAACGGAGGACTTAATTGAGTTTGATTTTAAAAGTAAGAGGACTAAATTAAGTACGCTTAATACTTTGGGACAAAATCGAGTATTAGCTAATAGTCGGAGGACCATTTTGGGTATTAACTCTAAAATGGAACTAGTGTGGGTGAAAAATGAAACTAAAATTCATAGTCATACAATAACATATATTGTCAAATGAACGTGGAGTTTAATTAAAATAATATTTTAGCATTATTATAATTAAACTAGTGTGTGAAAAATGAAACTACAAAATAAAGCTCATACAATAATATATATAGTCAAATGAAATTGTAGTATAATTAAAATGATACATTGATATTTCTATAATGAAATTAAAAAATAGAGCAATATTGTCAAATAAAACTAAAGTGTAGTTAGAATGATACTTACTTCATGGACCACACTACTACATGAACTATGGTTCCAGAAAAATTTATCGAAAAATGAGTCTCTTATCCTGGAACCGCCGTGGGCTAGGAAATCCCGCAATAGTTCATGTTCTAATTGACCTAGTTCCTTCTAAGAAGTCCTCTTTAATTTTCTTAATTGAGACTCTAGTTTGTAATAATAAAATTCAGTCCATCTAGACCCAATTGTTATATCATGGATCAGGATTTGTATTGCATTGTGAACCCTAATACAAAAATTATGTACCTTCAGTTAACACATTATGTACTTACCGTTAACAGTTTTTGTACATGTAAACAAATAACTTGATATTTGCTGACACATAATATGATAGCTACCGGTACAGTTGTCGTACAAAAACTATCAACTGCAGGTACATAATATGTCAACTTTAGATACAGAATCTGACTTAATAATTGTTGACACATAATATGATAGCTACATGTACAGAAACTATCAACGACCAGTATAGAATATGTCAACTATAGATACAATCTGAAGGCTATTTTTTGACCAGTGTCTACAATGCAAAGTAGACCTTGGTCCATGGTATAATTTGTCATCTAGACCAAATTGGGCTTTGAGATTTGTTTTACTGTAGATCCATTGGGCCGTAGCGGACTAGCGGTGGCCTATGGAAAGAAAATTCAGAGATTGAGATTAATTCATTGTATTTTATTTATTTTTTTAATTTTGTATGATTAAATTTAAATTTTAATAAGGTGCATTTCCTTATATGATTGTATAGTACATTGTATGTGTACATAATATTTATTAAATGTATTATTATATTGCATATTTTAGCATCTATCTTTTTTTATTTTTTCTAATTCTTTATATAAACTCATGATAACATAATTTGTTAGGTTTCATTCACTAGTTCTATTCCCCTAACCCATGCTGAGTTCTGGGTGCAAATCCATGCCCTACCAAGTGGCTTCCAATCTGAGGTGGTCGTGATAGCAATTGGATTGTTCCAAGGTACATTCATCAAGACTGATGAGCGTAATTTCGATGGCACGATGCGGACGTTCTATCGAGTTCGGGTGGCTTTAGACATGGCAAAACCACTCAAGAAGCAGATGAAGCTGAGGAAGGACAATGGTGGGTGGGCAGTCATTGATTTTAAATACGAACGCATGCCAACATTTTGTTTTCTGTGTGGGGTTATAGGCCATAGGGACAGGTTCTGCCACAAATACTCTACAGCTGAAGGGTCTAATGCTGTGAAGCACTATGGCGCATGGCTTCGGGCTGGCAGCATGAGGGGCGTACCGACCAATGGTCAGCGTTGGATCCCCCCGGAGTCCACAGTGGAACGGCATAAGTGGAAGGCGACCGTGGTTGAGGCACTGACAGAGACTGAGAGGGTAGTGGGTGATGGTCAGAGGGTCCTGGAGGTGTCTGTTACGGACCCTAAACGGAGAAGAACAGATGTCACTGATAGGGTAGAGATGGATTGCGAGACGTCAGGGTCAAAAAACTTGCACGAGGCGGGACTTGCGCAGAAAGCCCGCCAAGAATTATGAATCTCCTAGCCTGGAATTGTCGGGGGCTTGGCAACCAGTCGGCAGTTCAAGTGTTAGCGGACTTAGTCCGTGAGAAGCAGCCGAAAATTATTTTCTTGATGGAAACAATCATGGTGAAGCACAAAATAGAACCAATAAGAGTTAGACTAGGGTATCATAACATGCTGGTGGTGGATGCAGATGGGCATATTGGGGGGCCTGCATTGCTATGGGATAATGCAGTACGAGTGGAGGTTACGAGGTACTCTACCAACCACATTGACTCGACGGTGGTTTTGGGTGTGGGCAGTCCGAAATTCAGGCTAACAGGGTTCTATGGTCTACCCGAGAGGCATCGTCGGCGGGAATCCTGGAATTTGCCGCATACATTAGCAGGTGGCAGTGATCTCCCATGGGTAGTCATAGGGGACTTCAATGATCTCTTGCACCAAGGGGAGAAGAAAGGGAGGTTACCACATCCACAGTGGCTACTCACGGGGTTTCAGCAGGCAGTCCGTGATTGCGGCCTAACTGATTTTGCCTTTGCGGGTTATCAGTTCACTTGACGGCGTTTAAGAGGCTCAGCAGATTTGATTGAACAGAAATTGGATAGAATACTTGTCACTGAATCATGGATGGTGCAGTTCGAAGGGGCTAAGGCCACATCTTTGCCATGTCCATACAGTGATCACCTCCCTCTCATGTTGTCTCCCATAGTAGTTAGACATCATCCCCAACGTCAACAGTTCTGTTTTGACAATATGTGGCTCCGTGAACCAGTGCTGAGGGAAGTGGTTGAGCAGAGTTGGGACAGGTCTTCGGGTCTGGATGTCTTGCAAAGGGTGGAGTTATGCAGCCGGGATATATGGCGATGGGGGCGGGTATATAATAAGGGTTTCTAGTTGCGCATTGATCGGTGTAGAAGGCAGCTTGAAGCACTGCGCCCCTGGACTGATGCTGCAGGTTGCGCAGAATATAATAAGGTAGAGCGGGAGTGGTTATCCCTTCTTGAAAAGCAACACGTGTTTTGGCGTCAAAGAGCGAAAGAACACTGGTGGAAGGACGGTGACTTGAACACGAAGTTTTTCCATAATTCGGTTAAGGCAAGGAGGAGGCGGAATAAGGTTACGAGGCTGTGTAGGGAGGATGGTTCTATTGCCGAAGGGAGGTAGGAGTGGTTATGTTGGAGTACTACCAGGACTTGTTTACATCACAGCCGGGGGAGGAGGATGAGGTTATTAACTGTATCCGTACACTAGTTACAAATGTAGATAATGCTCGGTTAGAGCATCCGGTGAGTATGGAGGAAGTCCGTAAAGCGGTGTTCGCGATGCATCCGGATAAGTCGCCAGGACCTGATGGTTTTGGTCCTGGCTTCTTTCAGCATTTCTGGCTCACGGTAGGGGGTGAGGTGACACGGTTTTGTCGTGACTTCTTGGTCACGGCTACTTTACCAGTGAGAGCGAATGATACGTTGGTGGTCCTAATTTCGAAGAAGGCAGTACATGAATCAATGAAGGATTTATGACCTATTGCCTTGTGTAACGTCCTATATAAGATTGTGGCGAAGGTATGTGCGAATAGGATGAAGCCCCTGCTGGATAGAATTATTTCTAAAGCGCAGAGTGCGTTTGATCCCGGTCGTCTCATAACAAATAACATTATGCTTGCGTATGAGACGCATCACTGGTTGAAACGGAAGACACAAGGCAGGAATGGGGTGGCTGCCCTCAAAATAGATATGAGCAAGGCCTATGACAGGGTCGAGTGGCGTTTTTTACAATCAGTGATGCTGAAGATGGGGTTTAGCGCCAGATGGTTGGACATTCTGATGGAGACAGTCAGTGGTGTGAGGTACCATATTTTACATGAACAAAGGCAGATAGGACCGATTATGCCGGGGCGCGGATTAAGACAGGGTGACCCGCTCTCACCTTACTTATTTCTAATGGTCGTTGAGGGGTTGAATGCACTAATTGATAACCGTATGAACCGGGGCATGTTGCATGGGGTACAATTGGCTAGAGGGGCACCACCAGTCTCCCACCTCTTGTTCGCGGATGACTGTTTCCTCTTCTTGCGGGCGAACATTGATGAGAGCAACCGGATGAAAGAAGTCTTGGATGTGTATGCGGGTGCGTCAGGCCAGCTGGTGAATTATGATAAATCACTGGTCTGTTTCAGTGCCAACACTGACACTACTAGCAGGAATGATGTTGTTAGCATCTTGGGGGTTTCACCGGGGGACACTTCGGGGAAATACTTGGGGCTGCCTTCGCTGGTGGGCAGGAAGAAGAATGCTATTCTGGGATTTCTGAAAGACCGTATTCTGGCCAGAGTCAGGGGTTGGAACACCAGGTTCTTATCAAGGGCGGGGCATGAAGTTTTATTAAAGAATGTTTTAAAGGCTTTGCCGAGTTATGCAATGATGGTCTTTTCTTTGCCTATAACCTTATGCAGGGAGATAGAGGTTATTCTGAATCAATACTGGTGGACGGGGAAGGCAGTGGGTGGAACGGGGTTGCGGTGGAAGTCATGGCAGTCTATGTATGAATCCGAAAAAAAAGGGAGGTTTGGGGTTCAGGACGTTGAGAGGTATGAATCTAGCGCTACTAGGGAAACAGGCTTGGAGACTTTTGGTACGTCCAGATTCGTTGGTGGCGCAGGTTTATAAGTGTAGGTACTACCCCACTACGTCGTTTTGGGATGTTGTGGTTGCCACAATCTATCATACGTTTGGCGTGGAATTGTTGAGGCGAAGGATCCAATTAAGCAGTGGGCTCGGCGGAGTATAGGCAATGGGCGAACAACCACCATAGGGGGTTACCCATGGCTAGCCACGGCCGAGGATCCATACGTAAGAACACCTTTGCATGAGTCAATAAGCAATGCACCGGTCAGTTCGTTGATGAATGGAGCAGGAACTGGGTGGGATCGCGAATGTGTTATGGACTTGTTTGATGAGAGGGAATCAGAATGTATCCTCAATTTGCCGGTAAGTACTCGCAGTCCTAGTGATGCATGGGTATGGAAATGGGATTCTAAGGGTCTATATACTGTTAAATCTTGTTATAGGATGCTTGCGGGTGAGTTACCAACTGATCGACCTTGGCAATCAATTTGGAATCTACAGGTTCCACCGAAGGTCCGTGTCTTTGCATGGCAGTTAGCAATGGCGATCTTTCCGACCCGGGATGCTTTGCTAACTAAGCAAGTAGCGTGTACGGTTCAGTGCCATATGTGTGGTGCGGTGGAGGAGACAGCTACGCACTTGTTCCGTGATTGCTTGTTTGCCCGTGCCATTTGGGATGCAATAAATCTGCCGGCTTTGGTTAATGATCAAGGTAATGTCCAAGATTGGTTTTTTGCATATCTAACAACTCTAACAGGCGATTTACAATGCAAATATGTGATACTTTGTTGGGGGCTTTGGGATGAATTAAGTTCCTTTTTCCAAAAAAAAAAAAAAAAGAATATAAAATCCAAATATTTACTTCATATAGCTAAAAATACAAAATTAAACTCTTCAAAAAATAGTTTTAAATTTTAATATATAAAATCATGTTCAAATACTATAACCGAGTTGCATTATTTTTAAAGTTATATACTATAATTTGGTATAATTGTTACAAAACATAAATGTTTAGATTTTTTTACTAAATTTTAAAAGTTCGAATATAATTGTCACATGATATACATATTTGGATTTCTACCAACAAACCGTGAAAATATTCACTCATAGTATCTTTGTGTGTGTACACACACTTTTGTTTAATGAAAAATTAATGGACAATTATTTATGAATTTAATATATTTTTATTTTATATACAAATATTTATATAGACACCCAAGCACCTTATGCCAGATGGCACATTTGTGCTTCTCTTTGAGGGAAGGCTATAAGATTGAACCTCGGTGGTGGGGGTGGGGTATTGTTTCTTTGAGCTGCAGTAGTTAGAGAAAGTATAGAACAGATACTACCTTGTAATAGAGTTAATAGTACTTAAAAAATATATATAAACATTTATATGCTTTTTATAATTTTATTTTTAGCAAATGCAAATAGTTTTCCTTTGATAACTTTTTTTTCTTTGATAATTTGTTATGTTTTAGTTAAAGTTTTAATATCCATATAATAATAAATGAAATAAGAATATTTTGTTACAAATGAAAGAAAAATAAATAAAAGTTCACATTCAAATGAGAAATTGACTCTTTGTGCATCAATAGGTTGAGAAAGTAGATATGAACAAATATTATATTGTAACAAAGTCAGTAGTACTCAAAAAAATAAAAGTTTAATTTTTAAATGAGAAATTATATTCAAACAGTACACGTTATTTATTGATTCAAAATTATAATTAAGTTAAGCTATACAAAACAAAATAATAATAAAATAAAACCTACATATGCATGTATGTATCTGTTTGTCTTTTACATAATAAGGCTAGAATTGGCAAAAGAATAAATATTGAATGTATAATTGGTAATAATATATAAATGTACAAAACAAAAAATTCTAAAGAAAAGCATTTAATGTCATTTATATTATCTTTTTTTTTTCTTTTATTTCAGTTAAGGGTTAAAATTAAAGAAAATGTCAAAGGGGGAAATGTGTAAGTTATATTTTGGTAAGACTTTATATTGTAACCGTTAATACTTAATACTGTAGCGATAAGGTCAAGTCATGTCCCAAAAGCAGGGGAGTGACATTAAATTTCTATTAAATGGATAATCTCTTGATCTTTATAGGTTTGAGTGCATTAGCATACGTTACACATGCAAAAGCGTACATGATTAGCGCTAATGCAATTTTTTTTCACACATATAATCTAAAAACATAATAAGTTTCAATCTAGATTATACCCTTGGTTTATGTCCATTTTTTATGTTAAATTTGTTTATACCTTATGCTATAAAAGTTGTACTACATAATTTTTTGGAAAAAAATATCACTACCGTTATAACTTCTGTTATCTTTCCACATTATTATTACCATATACATGCATACACAATGTTTTTTCTTACATCCTTCAATGATAAGTTTGAATTCATTTAGGTTTTAATTAAAATGTTACCA
The DNA here is from genome assembly GCF_001879475.1 of Ipomoea nil. NCBI lineage: Eukaryota > Viridiplantae > Streptophyta > Magnoliopsida > Solanales > Convolvulaceae > Ipomoea > Ipomoea nil. Next base: position 2,455,279 of record NW_017619233.1, read on the forward strand.
TAGTTATATTTAGTAATTTATCATTTCTATAATTCTTACCTCAATAATATTAATATGAATTATATACAATTATACACACAAACACACACACAATTATTTTTTAAAAAATAATATAACTAAGATTTTAATATTTAATTTTAATATTGGGCATATATTTTCTGCGCATCACGATAGAATGCATATGTTGATAAATCATGAAAACTAAACCAAAAGATTAAACACAAACACAAATCATAAATAATAAACTCATAACTAGTAAAAAAAAAAAGTGAACCCATAAATCAATACAGTATTTTTTAAAGAAAAAATAAATTACAAATTCTAAAATGTGAATTCTAAGTGCAATGAACTTTCATATTTGGTACAAATAATAATATCATTTGATGCATTTTATATTAATTATTGGGTACACTTTATATTGTTGTCATGTGCATTTTAAAGGTAAACCAAAATATAATAAACTATAAAGTGAACTTTTAAATCACATTAAAAAAACTAAACCCTAAACCAAAAAAAAAAAACTAAATCATAAACACTAAAATGCGAGTTCTTGCATTGCACTTTCACATATCACAGGATACACTCTATAGTGTTGATACTTGCATTTAAATTTCAATTATTTACAAAAATGTCACTACATTTTTTCTCTCATTACTTTAAACTTATTAGATCTTTCCAGAGAATTAATTCCTATTCATTTTCTATGCACAACTCAGCACAATTCTTATTTGATCGAAATCACACACACACACACACACACACACACACACACACACACACACACACACACGCACGCACGCATACACACACACACGCACGCGCACACACACATAAAAAATTTCTAAGTAATAAGGAAGAAATCATACTCTAAATATAATTTTGTTATTTTTATATTAATATATTTTAAAAATTTTCATCCAAAATAATATCATTGATAAGATTAAGTACTAAATAAACCACATTTATGATTTATTATAGTACTATATAACTCTTATGTTAATTAGAGATGATTAGGTTGAGAAAGTATATTTGAACAATACTATAAATTTATAATATAATGGAGTTAGTAGCATTAAAAAAAAATGAAAATTATACTTATATTACTTAATTAGTAAAGCTAAGAGACCAGGAAGACCCACGCAAACCACTGAGCCAGACTATGTGGTCCAATGGTACCCGGGTTGGACTTCCATTTGGAAGATTGTGAGTTCGAGCCTCAGTGGAGGCGTTAATGAACAGATACTACATTGTAATAGAGCTAGTAGCATTCAAAAAAAAAAAAAAATATCTCAAGGATTAAAGTGCAATTCATTGCAAAAAAAAGGATTAAAGTGCAATATTTCCTAATATATTAATTAATTCCTTAAAAATTTCCGTTCTTCGTCAATTCTATGAATCGAACTTTGCCGTCTTGATTTTTCCATTTTTGCTAGCTGGCTTTGGATAGACTAATAGACTTTTTTGATTCTTTCTGAAGAACAAAAGAAGGAGAGAGAGTCAGCGAGAGAAGAAAATGAACCCTTTTATCTCCCTGTTCGGTCTTCTTAAATCTCTCAAGTCTTCAAATCATTTCTAGCGTTCTGTAAACGTTTCTGGTGTAGATAAACAGTAATTGTAATTACACAAAACTCTTGCCCCCGTAATGCCCAGATCATCTTTCTAGATTCTCCTTGGTGAACGAATAAGTGAATCAATTTTCCGATAATGAGTTGTGTTTCACAAACAAACCCAAATTTTTCTGAGTTTGTTGAAGTTGATCCGACCGGAAGATATGGCAGAGTATGCATTCATATTTTGTTTTTCTTTTCTTTTTCTTTCGTTGGTCCTCTGGTGGGCTGTCATAAAGTTTTCAGCTTGATTTATATCTTGTTGTTGTAATTTCAGTACAATGAAATTCTAGGAAAAGGAGCTTCAAAGACAGTGTAAGTATACAAACTCCCATTTCCTCTTATCTAGCAAATCCATCAGTTTTCATTTGCAAAATCCTTGAGTGTTGATGGGGTTTTGACTTTTGATAGATTCCTGAAATACCCATTTCAAATTTTCACCCCAAAAAAATGAACTTCTAAAAAAATTCCCAAAGTTTGATTTTTTTATTTTATTTTTTTCTGTTGGAGATTTTATAAATTGAGGGTTGATAGATTGGGATGTAGTTCCGATTCCCAGAAAGAAGGAAATTTACATCCTTCTGGGAAAGGTGGATGATTTATGATTCTGAATGGACAAATTGTGATGGGTCTAAGGAAGATTTTTTTTTAAAAAAAAAAATATTTTGATTGGTCAAATTGTGCAGTTATAGAGCGTTTGATGAGTATGAAGGGATTGAAGTTGCTTGGAACCAAGTCAAGCTCTGCAATTTCCTGCAAAATCCATCTGACCTCGAGAGACTCTATTGTGAAGTTCACCTCCTAAAGACATTGAAGCACAAGAATATTATGAAATTATACACATATTGGGTTGATACTGCTAATATGAACATAAATTTTGTAACTGAAATGTTTACTTCAGGAAGCCTCAAACAGTAAGTACCTCTTTTTGTTTTTTTCTCATTGCTTTCTGGTTTGATTTCTTTCTGTTGCTTAATTTGTGGGTTGGGTTTGGTAGGTATAGGCTCAAGCACAGAAGAGTTAGTATTAGAGCAGTGAAAGACTGGTGCAGACAGATTTTGAATGGACTCCTCTATCTCCATAGCCATGATCCCCCGATAATCCACAGAGATCTTAAGTGTGATAACATCTTTGTAAATGGGAATAAAGGCCAAGTCAAAATTGGAGATCTTGGTCTTGCTGCCATCCTGCAAAAGTCACAAACTTGTCATTGCGTTGGTATTGGTTTCTTCATACTGATGATATAATTCCCATTAAATTTCAAAAATGTATTGATTTTCTCTCCTAGATTGTGAGTCTGTTCTCTTAATGCTAAAGTTTTTTGGTAAGCCTCGTTGGTTTTAAGCAGTAATCGTGGCAGTTTATAACTGGGAAATGCTTAGTTCGAATGTTTCTTTGGTTCTAATGATCAGGAACTCCTGAATTCATGGCTCCCGAAGTGTATGAAGAGGATTACAATGAGCTGGTTGACATCTATTCTTTTGGGATGTGCGTTTTGGAAATGGTCACGTTTGAATACCCATACAGTGAGTGCACTCATCCTGCTCAGATCTACAAGAAAGTTATCTCTGTAAGTATTGTTGAGCATATAATATATATAAACATAAATGTGCAATCCAACTATCAGCTTAGGCTTTTAGTTCAGGTGGAGCACATGTTTCAATTAGTATCATCTTTGTTCTTCCTAAACCTTACTCTTTGTTAAGCCTTTACTTCCATAATAACTCGGTTTCTTGTGCAGGGGAAAAAACCAGACGCATTTTACAAAGTGAAGGATCCCGAGGTACGCAGATTCGTTGAAAAATGTTTGGAAACTGTATCTTTTAGGCTCTCAGCGAGGGAGCTTCTGGATGATCCTTTCCTCCAACTTGATGATTGTGAGTCAGATATAAGCCCCATAGTATGCAGGAGAGGACAAAATTACATGGATCCTCTGTTAAGGCAGTATAATTTTGAACCCGATTATGAGGGAAAATCGTTCAGTACCTCCTGCAGTGATTGTGTTTTTGTTGAAGAAAACGCGTTGGCTTGCTCTCCAGATGAATTCAGAAGTGGAATCGAACTTTTCGAGTACAACAATGTTGAAGAACATGAACATTCTTTGAATTTAGATATAACTATAAGAGGAAAGAGAAGAGAGGATGGGAGCATATTTTTAAGACTCAGAATTGCAGAAGGAGGAGGTTTGCGATTAAAAACGGATGCTTTTTTTAAAAAACTTTATATTTGCGTTTAATTTGTTCAAACCCAGTTTTCTTCTTTGCAGGTCATGTCAGAAATATCTATTTCCCGTTCAATGTTGAATATGATACAGCGTTAACTGTTGCAGCTGAAATGGTTGCAGAGCTAGATATCGAAGACCAAGATGTTACGAAGATAGCTGATATGATTGATGGCGAGATTTCGAAACTAATGTCGGATTGGAAACCCGGCCTAGGAATAGAAGAACCCGACCACTTCACGAGTTCCACCTTAAGCTTTAGTTTTGCATCTGACCATACTTCTGCTGCTCCCTCTATGAAGTTTTTTTCAAATACTTGTGAAGCAAATGATTCTAATCACACAAGTGATCCAGCTTCCTCGAACCAAATAAATGGTTTCTATAATACAGAATACTGGGATAATCAGGGCCTTGATCACAGTTCACAGTGCTCCTCGGGATGCCATTCTGTCGAACAACTTGAAAAACTGTACCAAGAAATTTCGTCCGAGGTTGCAAAAGAGGCGGGGATAAGGAGTAAAGTTTCGGCGGGTGCAAGAAATCTCGTCCAGTCTTTTTGGGGTTTTTGTTCTTTAGCTTCGATACCTATGATGCAACTGACCTCTCACATGGGCGTGAACAGGAGATTTTGCATGGGCTCTGATGGCATAGCGCTAAGTACCAAAAGAATTTGAGAAGCTTTCTGGACCGACATCTTTAAGCCACTAACTTATCGCTTAAACACTCACCACCTTGTAGGGCAACATCCTTACAGTTGAAGACAACGTTTCTATATAAGTTTGTAAGACCCTTCTCTATATTCTTGCTTGTAAAGAAGTTGATTGTGTTATCCACTTCTCTATGTGGTATAAAGCGGTGCCCCAGCCCCATTTTTGGTATCCCAAAGGGCGTGAAAAAAGGGAGTTTCTTCAGTCTTGTTGCTTCAACACAGCACTCACTGTATATCGCAACATCTTTGCCGGTTCATGAAGATTTATAGTTTTGTAAAGCTGTTCTCCATATTCTTGTTTTTTACATTTAGGAATGGTGAGGCAGTGTTCTGGGACTTGCCATAAGGCCAGTCATTTTGATTTCTTAGATGTCTATCAGGTAGTGAACAATAGAAATGTAATTATTACTCGAAGGCTTTAGGATTTTTCTTTCCTGTGCCATATTGTTCGTCTTTTGGGGCTCAGTTTTGATTTTCCAATAATTTATATCTCATGTAAAGTTATAATTGCTGAAACAAAAAAGTGCATCTAAATTGTCTGTTGCTGTGTTTGTACGTATTTCTGTTTCAATTGCAATTTTGGTTCTCAAATAGGAAGGAAGGCAATTTTGGTTCTCAAAATCTCTTATGAGACGGCCTAAGACACGGATTCTCATCGTGAGACATGTTTGGTTTTTCATTAGTATTATAATTTTCTCTTTTTCTTATAAGTAAATGTTCAACTCTTAAATATTATATCTTGATTTAAAAGTATTACATTTTTCTTTAAAAGTATTACGCTTTCCAAGTAACAAATAACTTATTCCTAGTTAGTATTACATTTTTTAGTATAAATATTATATTTTTATATTGACCTGACCCGTTTTACATATAAAGATCCGTGAAATGGTTTGCTCACATAGAAATTGTTAAATTAATCCAATTATAAACATGAATCATTTTATAACTCTTAATAAATGGTGTTCTGTGGATGGTCAAATGTGACATTAATCTAAAGAGTTAATTGACAATTTTAAATTTAATCTCAGATTATCTTTTTTGTCATATAACATCCTAGACTATTATTTTTGACACTTTTAATCTTTCTCATGACTTTTCCTATTTCTAGTATGGACATTTTTGTCTTTTCATATTTTTTTTATTATTTTTTCTATTTCAACCGGTTTAATTGGTTTAAAACTTTAGGTAACCTTTGGTTTTTAGTAACTAATATTTTTCAACCAGTTTTTAGTAAAGTCCTAAACCAATAAAATTGGCTGAAACCGGCAAAATAAAAAAGAAACACACACACACGTGTGTGTATGAATTCGATCAAATGAGAATACATCATAGGAGAAACTAAAAACTAACATCAACTTTACATATGAAAAAATCGAACCGATCAAATCAAATAAAAAAATAGTGACATTTTTGAAATTATCAACAACCTCATATTGTGCACTTCTTAAGATTTTTTCAGAAATGCAAACATTAAGTTGTTAAAAAGTGCACAGTCAGTATTAAAAATTGAACTTTACAAAACACAAACTTTTAACACTATACTATGTATTTCTCAAGATTGTCTAGAAATACACATTATTTTGTTATAAAGTGCACGGTAAAGTTTAAAAGGTGCACGGTAAAATATTAAAAAGTGCACATTTAGTATCAAAATTTCCACTTTGCAAAAATGCGATAGTGTAATGCATTTACGAGGTATTTGGTTGGAAGGAAGGAATTAGGGGGGAAAGGATTTGTAATTCGGTGGGAAAAGAATAAGGTGTGAAAGTAGCAATTCAAATTACGTTGTTTGGTAGGGAGAAATATAATTTTGAAATTGAGAAGGAAAGAAGTGGTATAAAGACTAAAATACTCTTGTGTAATAATAATAGTAATAACAACTAAGGGTAGTAGTGTCATTTCATTTGTTTTTCCTTTCTCAAATTCATTGAAAGAATTGCAATTCATGGGGGTACCCCCATGAATTGTAATTCAACAAAAGGAGGGAATTGCAATTCCCTCCAACCAAACAATGTAATTAAGACATCCATTGAATTGCAATTCAACTACAACGAAATTACAGTGAACCAAACGCCCTGTTAGAGTTTAAATTTTAGAGTTTTTGAGTGAGTTTTTTTTTTTTTTTTTTTTTTTTTTTTTTTTTTTTTTTTTGAAAACAGAGTTTTATTTTATTTTATTTGGTTTAAGATTTTATTTTTGAGTTAATACCTAAAATCGTCCTCGACTATAGTGGTTTTTCTCAATTTCGTCTTAAACGACTTTGGTGACCTAATATCGTCCCAGACTTTTATGTTTCGCTCAAATTCGTCCCATACTTTTGTGTTTTTGCTCAATTTAGTCCCTCATTTGTTATTCTATCCATTTGGTGTTAAATAAATAGACAATTAAGTAATTTTAATATTGACATCTCTTTACTCATAGACATGTGAACTGCGAAATCCTTTTTTTTTTTTACGAATTAGTCATAGAATTACTCCTAAAACTGCGAATATAAAATTTGATATGCAGGTCCGGGAGTAATTCTGCGTGTAATTCGTACAAGAAAGAGGAATTTCGCACTTCACAAGTTGAAAGTAAAGAGAGATCAATATTGACATTATTGAATTGTCCCTAAATTTAACACCAATTTGACGGAATAACAAATGAAGGGCTAAATTGAGCGAAACACAAAAGTCTGGGACGATATTAGGTCACCAAAGTCGTTTAGGACGAAATTGAGAAAAATCACTATAGTCGAGGACGATTTTGGGTATTAACTCTTTTATTTTTTTACTATTTAAGGTTTAATATTTATAATTTAGGTTTAAAATTTAATTTGTTCGATATCTTGAAAAGTTATATAATAATGCACATTATATTGTTAAAAAATTAGACAATATAGTGATAAAAATTGTACGAAAAGTTGACGATGTATATATATATATATACACCAAATCAATGGTTATTTTACAATTTTCATGAGAAATGAGCATTGCTTTTGGACGGGAAAAGGATAAAAAGGGAGGGGAAAGGGAGAATGGAGGGGTCCACTAACTTTCAAAAAATCTAACTTTAGCGCTCCCAATTCCAATGTAAATTGTGGAGTCAGTCAAAACTTTTCCCAAAACCCCGTTGGGAGTGAATTGTGGGAAAATGAATAATACGGAGTAGAAAATTACAGCGTATTTGTTTAATCTGAAATTAGCTGTCCTTAAATAAAATAAAATAAAATATAATAATAGCAAAAGAAAACAACAATGAAATTGATTCCTCGTAGCCGTGGGTGTTGTCCTGCTCCGCTCAAATCTAGATATTGGAGTACCGAATTTCAAGCTCCTCTCGAATCTAACGGAAATGGGTATGTCACTCACTGCTTCCCACATCTCCGTAAAACCCAATCGTATTACGGATTTGTATGAGATTTTAGATGAATTCTAATGTGTGGGGCATCCATACTTGCTTGCAGGCAGTAAAGGAGTGAGTTCGAGTTCGAGTTCGAATCTGTGGTTGGCTCCAAACCCTAGCAAGAGATGGGGAGAGGTCTTCTTCCTTTTATACACTCCCTTTTGGCTCACCCTCTGCCTCGGCATTGTCGTTCCCTACAAGCTCTATGAGGTATCTCTCTTCAATTTTTTTATTCATTTATTTAATGTTTTCTGGTTTAGTTCTTTTCAATTATATTATGAATTGTATTAATAGCGAGTTCATTACTTCGTCGAATTCAACTCTCTACAATGCAGACTATAATTCATTGATTAGTTTCGGTTCAAATAAATGGTACAAATCTCATTGGAAAAGTTGAAAGACAAAAAAAAAAAAATTATATATATAGCTTTTTCATCTTTCAGTGTGGTGAAGGTACCACAATCATAATGAAGGATTTGGAAATTTATCTTCTGTCGGTGTTTTATTTAGGTTTAACCTTCACTTTTAAGCACATCTTATGCAATTTTTAGTCAATATTTTGCTCCAGCATCCACTGTTTGTTGTTGCTTGAATAAGATAAGCATGACTATGGCTATGGCTAATAAATTATGGTTAATAAACTGAACTTTGGGCCTTTACTATTTTGAGCTTCTTTCAGTTTTTAAAAATACACTCTTTTTCTCATTCATAAGATTGCTTGTTCATAACTTCTAGTTAAATGCCCCATTATCTTCTTGCAGAAATTTACAGAATGGGAGTACCTGCTTTTGGCACTTGTTTCAGCACTTCCTGCTTTCATAGTTCCAGTGATATTTGTTGGAGAGGTAATTTACTGAGTCCTTCCTGTTATTGTTTGATTAGGACATTCCTAATTATGCTTATTGATGCTACAAAAATAGAAAGCCAATGAATTAACACTATTTGCTGGACAATGTTCCTTTCGAGTCTTGGTTGTGCATAATGAGTCCTGTAACCCAAGATTGATAATGAATACAAATATGCTTTTCCATGTGTTTTGCAGGCTGATAGGAATATTCATTGGAAGGATCGGTACTGGGTAAAGGCAAGTGTTCTTGAAAAGTAAAATTTCAATCACTTATCTGTAAACCTGGGTTGTATATCTTAATTTTTAGTGTCCTAACTTTTTGCACTTCATTATCTGTAATCTTATAGAATCCTGAAAATTATTGTTGTTTATTTATTTATTTAAATTATGGTGGATCTTCTCCTTCTGGCTTTCTCAATCTTTTTATTTAAGAGTTGCTTTGCATTGTTGTTGTTTTTGTTATTATGGTTATTATTTTACTAACAACTAAGTTGCTGTTACCCCAGGCAAATCTCTGGATATTAATTTTTAGCTATGTTGGAAATTACTTTTGGACTCATTATTTCTTCACAGTGTTGGGTGCTTCTTACACATTTCCTTCATGGAAAATGAATGATGTAAGTACAATGTTGAAACATTAATTTCACCCTTATAAATTGCTTGATTTCTTGTTCTCTTTCCTAAGAACACCGCTGTCATATGCAGGTGCCCCATACAACATTCCTTCTGGCACATGTATGCTTCCTGTTTTACCATGTTGCGTCGAACATAACACTTCGTCGACTACAGGCGTCTATTGCTTACTTACCAGAAAACATTCAGTTGATTTTTAAAGCAAGCTGGATCCTAGCTTTTGCTTATTTTATAGCTTATCTGGAGACCATAGCCATTTCCAGTGTATGTGGTGAATACATCTTGTATAAAATTTTGCTTCATTCAGTGTAGCCCTTACCAAAATATCTTCTTAAAGTGATTGTTTATACCAGAATTTGTTTCATTTGAATATTTTACTTAAAACATCTGATACATTAGAGACAATGCTGCCAAGTTACTAATTTTCTTTCCTTTTTTTTTTTTTTTTGAAAATTTGCAGTTCCCCTATTATGACTTTGTGGACAGAGCATCCATGTACAAAGTTGGCTCCTTGTTTTATGCAATTTACTTCATTGTAAGCTTTCCTATGTTTTTGAGGTAAGAACCCAACTCAGAGATGCCAACTTTCCTCTATTTATTCTTACTTTTTGCATGCTTCCACGATCTTATTGTGTGATTTTACATTATCTGCACTAATTTATAAATAAAACTCCAATAAAGCTTCTTGACATTAGATATTATGATATCACTAATTTTGCATTAGCTATTTGAACTATAAACATTAAAAAAAAAATAAAAATTGAATGAATACAAAGTAGCTCAACTTTATCCGAAAACAAATAGCATATTAGATTGACAGAACGAATATAAAAGTTTCTTAGGAAATTGTTACCAATGATTCAATGGTATAGACTAAAATCTGTCATGAGGTGTTTGAAGTATTTCAGCTGATGGATAGTAACTTGGTCTTACAGAATAAACATGTAAAATTCTTGGACAGTTCATTTCCATTCCTTAGAGAACCCAAGATATTGATTCTTGCATTGAGCTGTGGATGAATCTAGATTGTGAGATGAATGTATATTCTTGACCCAAAGTATACTGTTTCTGGTGTATGAAGAAAGTTTAAAAAATAATCTGAGGTTATTATTATTATTGGACAATTATTGTCTTCAAACAGTTACAGCCAATTTGTAGTATAGTCTTGATCTAAAGTATATAGTTTCTTATGTATGAAGAAAACTAAAAAAAACTAATCCATGAGGTCACTGTTGGTTTTTTTTTTTTTTTTCCTCAATTATTGTCTTCAAACAGTTGAAATACACTAATTTTCAAGCAAAGGAATGAATTTTATAGCCAAATTGTAAGTTGTAAAACAACTTTTGCATACATTTTCATTTTATCTCCAAAAAGAGTGTTCATTACTAAAATTAGAGATTTAAAAAAAAAAAAACAAAAACAAAAACTGCACTTTCCTGCATTGTTCTATGCTAAGCAAGTAAGAAGTAGCTACACTTGATTTTTTATTTGTAATTTGTAATATATAGAAAGTAGAAATCTGGCCAATTACATTCCTATGTAAGCATATCTAGCCTTAGTTTGTAAGTAAACCATGCAATCTATTAATATTAATAAAATCATATATCTTATCTGTTCATCACCCTGCCAAGCCTTTCAATTCTCAATTTCAACATGGTATTAGAGCTTCAAACCTAGATATCTTTTTCAAAAAAGTTTTCCCATCAGAAAATCAGCTTTTCCGGCTTGTCTCGCGACTTTTCTTGTTTAGAGCATCTCTGGTGGTTGTCTCAAGAATGACACCACCACATTGTTCAGGAAGTTGTCGTGACCCTTAGCTAGAAAGCCCATCGCTGGAACATTGGTGAAGCGCCATCACACTTCTACACAGAAATGATAGTGTGCCGTTAATTTTTGGCAAGATCTTCAGTGGTCTAATCACCTCACCGCCGGTGACCTTGTTTGGAAAATTTCATCATCATTTGTTGCCATCTTTTGTGTCTTGTTGGCGAGTCTCCTTCATGCGCTGGTGCATGAAGGCTGAAGCCACCTCCTATGGGCTATGACTGGTGAAAATTTTCCAGATCCCTTTTTAATCATTTTTAGGTCTTTCTAGTGAATTTTGAAGGTCTTTTTGTATCTATTGCCAAGTTTCTTTCTAGGGTGTTCAATTTTGACACTACCATATTTTATTTTGTTTCCTTATTTTTGATATGCCATATTCATTTCCTGTGACGTTCAATTTTGGCACTACAATATTTTATTTCCAAAGGCTGTTTATTATTTCTAGAGTTTCAACTTTCAAGTAAGGGGAAGTGCTTCTATCAACAACCAACAAGTGTTCTATTTTATTCTTTTAAGTGCTATGGGCTTCTCTTCATTGCTTTTGGCTATCTTTATTGTTATAGGCTCTACTGTTGTGAGTCAGATGTATCCCTTTACTACTCTTGATCCATTTCACCTCTACCACTCTTGATGAATGCTTTTTGGTGTTTGTCCTAAAGTGCTTGTATTGTCGTGTTATTTTGAGGCTGTTTGTGTTCAACTCCTTAGCACTTTCATCATCATTCTCAAGAGTTGTGTATAACATTGTGTCTTTTGAAACCATCTAGCACTGTTATCCTCTAGCCGCGTCTATTCTTCTTTTGTAGTTTTGAATCAGGTGCGTTGTCTTAATTCAAGTTTGGAACTTTGGATGTTCCAACTTAAAGGGGGGTTTGAAATTTAGAAAGTAGGAATCTTAGTGTATCCCTAATCGTAACCTAGCTCATTAGTTAGCTCTATTCTTTCTTTCCTTGGTTTTTCAATTCACATATTTTGCTTATGCCTAACTGGCGGGTGGTGGCTATTTGCCACCCTTTAGACCTTTCAATCCCTCCAATTCAATGCTAATCTGTACCATTAGTGCATGAAAGTTACCTCTTGTTTTTTTTTTTTTTTTTTTTTTTCCTGCAAATTTGTAGACCATAAAATTATCCAGTTTATTTGTGGAGAAATGGAACCTAGAGATGTACCTATAATATCTATTTAAAAACCAATATCACTTAACAATCTTGCTTTACTTATCTGTTGTATGAGAAATATAGCCAGCTGAAAGGAACTTGTGTTATTTGCAACTGCTTTCCAGTTTCTCTTCACTTTGCCATTTTCATTGATGGGGTTTAGTCATTCTCCTAATCAATTTTCCATTTTTTTTAATGGGATTTATTTTAATGCACAGAATCGATGAGAAACCTGGTGAGCTGTGGGACTTGCCAAGGGTTGCCATTGATGCTTTGGGAGCTGCAATGCTTGTAACCATTATACTTGATCTATGGCGCCTTTTTCTAGGACCCATCGTTCCTATTCCAGAAACAAAGCAATGCCTTCAACCGGGACTTCCATGGTTTCAAGGACATTGAGTAGGATTGTAGTTCGAGAATGGTCTCTTGGATGAGTAACTGTTTGCTGTTTTTGGACTAAATTTAGGGTGTGTTTGGAAATCAGGAAAATGATCTGGGAAATGTTTTCTGGAAAATGAGTCATTTTTCAGAAAACATTTTCTTTTTCAGTGTTTGGTTGTATTCCAGAAAACTGTCTCAATTCAAAGTATGAAATCCCACTATCCCAGCATGTCCAACGTGTTGCATTGTCTTGTTCTCGAGCGGGCTCAGATTTTATCTCCAAGACAAATGTCTTGAACTTTATGCTACATGTTAAAATCTAAGTTTTGAAGTATTTGCATATTTTGGTTAATGGCTTTATTGTTATGCTAGTGTTTAAAGTAATTGATCACAGCACAGGCATAGAATAGAATTTTGTGGTTATTTTTCCTTGCTTTTAAGTTTGAAAAAGTGATTATCTGACCAAGTGCTCGGCGTTAATTGTTGTAGTCATGATATCATTTTCCAAGATTGTGGACTCCTATATTAGATTCGAGAGAGTACTTAAACTTTAATTTTAAAATGATATATTTTGATTGAAATAGTTAAAATTAATTTTTAACGGTTCAAAAGAGTCTTAGTTCGTGAAAAAAAAAAACACCAATTATGGGTGGATGATAGTTGAGAAAATGTATCGTTTTGAATTGAAAATGTGAAGTTAAATTTTTATTCGAGATTTAGTAAAAGAATTAAATGTAGCAAAAAAAAAAAAAAAATTGCACTAAGCCACTAAATATTGTAAAAGTAATACTTATATATAAGGGTAATCTTAGTTAAGTTGGTTGGGATAAATTTTACTCAAGACCATGCATCTTAGTTAAGTTGGTTGGGATAAATTTTACTCAAGATCATGCATCAAAACATATTCACACAAATAGTAAACTTTATATATACAAATAGTGAATCTTATGCATACAAATAGTGAACTTAGAATTATTGAATAGTAAATCTCTAAGTAAATAGGGTAGGGGCTGCCAAATAAGTATAGTTATGCTCCACAATTAATGAACCTCATGTATGGCAGAAATGAGTTTATTACATGCCTAAATAAGCAATCTTTAATCAGTTTGCACATATTCAAATACAGAGTAATAAACTTTATGTACATAAATAGTAAACCTTTGCATATAAATAATGAACCATCAAACTATTTTCATATTATTTTGTACAGATTTAAATTATGAACATTATATATAATAATGTACTCAATGCATGGTCCACCTAATAAACATTGCTTGGTCGGACTATTAGTTCGGTAATCACAATGTTCCAAGTTTGATTTTTAGTAGCTTGAGTCGGTTAGCTATGTGTAACTTAGATTAATTTATTTCTTTGTTGTTTGGGTTTTCCTTGTGAGCCAAAAAAATAATACTTATATATATTAAATGTTGAAGTGATTTTGAAGGCGCTAGGTTTTCATAGTAAATGGGTGGATTTGGTCATGAAATGTGTAACTACGGTTTCCTACAGTATCCTGGTGAATGGCTCTAGGAGTGAACCAATTATACCTACTCGTGGCCTGAGACAAGGAGATCCGTTATCCCCATACTTATTTATTATCTGTGCGGAGGGACTTTCACTTATGTTGCAACAGGCTAACAGGGAGGGAGCAGAATATCGAGTTATACACAGATTGCTTGGCATTGCAACGCTATCTTACTACACCAACTGCCGCGTTTCGCTCCTATGTGGGCTATGCTATTGACGGTTGTAGGCAAATTGCCACTTTATTTCAGTATTGTTCATTTAATTTTATTCCTAGATCAGATAATTATTTAGCTCATGCATTAGCTACTACGGCTTATCAGCAACCTGTTGCTATGTACTGGGATATCCACCCACCTGACATTATTTCAGCCTTTTTCTAATGAAGCACCCATATAATTTTCAAAAAAAAAAAATGTTGAAGTGATTTAATAGTTGTAAAATAAAAATGAAAATAATTTATTTTAGGTGCATTCGAGAGTACAATAAGATTGGATCATTTAAAATTAATTTTGAGAACAAAAACACATATTGGTTAATCTTGTATGATGGTCTTACATGAAATGGATAATATTTTTTAACAAAAATATAATATATTTTTTTATGAGTTAATAAATATTACAATGTTTTTTTTTTTTTTTAAAGAAATACTTAAATGAAAATGTATTATGGGTCATGGACTATTGAATAATTTGCAGTAATGTAGTGACCGTTTGCAGATGTAGGGAGGTGACCGCTTAAATATGTTTGGCAAACAGATTAAGCTACTTCATGCAAAGCTTATAAGCATGCGGGGATGTATGGATCCGAGCTCCCTGGAGGAATATCGTGCCGTTGAGGTACAGTTGTCTCAACTAGAAGTCCAAGAAGATGTCTATTGGAGGCAGAGAGCGAAGCAGCATTGGTTTCGGGGAGCAGATGCCAATACCAGATTCTATCATAGGTATGCTCCTTCCCGTAAACGTAAAAATACTATATCTAGATTGAAGGGGACTAATGGGGAATGAGTGCAAAAGAATGCTATGATTATTGATTGTTTTGATAATATTTTTAAGACAAGTAATGTCCCCCGTGCATGATAATTTCTTTGACACGGTCACACCAAGGGTTATTGAGAGCCAGAATGAAACTCCGCTTAGGCCTTTTGAGTCTGAGGAGGTTAAGGGGCTATCTTTGCTATGTTCCCGGACAAGGCCCCGGGTCCGGATGGAATGAATTCGGGATTCTATAAGCACTTTTGGAATGTGGTTGGTGAGGAGGTAACATCTTTTGTACTTAACTGCTTAAATTCAGGTGCATTCCCTGATGGTTTGAATGTGTCAAATATTGTGTTGATCCCGAAGAAAAAAGTGCCTGAGTATGCTGCTAATCTGAGGCCAATTGCGCTAAGTAATGTGGTCTATAAGATTATGGCAAAAATGATAGCAAACAGAATGAAGCCGTTGCTTGATGAAATTATCTCAGAGTCACAAAGTGCTTTTATTCCTGATAGACTAATAACTGATAATATACTTGTTGCTGCTGAAATTGGCCACTTTTTTAATAGGAAACAATGTGGTAAGGCAGGTTGGGGGGCCCTAAAATTAGACATGGCTAAAGCAAATGATAAGATGGAGTGGTCTTTCCTGAAGGAAATGCTGGGGGCACTCGGCTTTGCTGATAGATGGGTGGAGTTGATCATGTTGTGTGTAACCACTATCTCATATAATGTTCTTACTAATGGAACGACAGGTGGTGTGATCATGCCAACGCGGGGGCTCATACAGGGGATCCTCTCTCCCCATATCTTTTTATCGTTTGTGCTGAAGGTCTATCTTTGTTGTTACAGAGGGCACATGCTCAGGGACTTAATCATAGGTGCAGGGTAGCGAGGGGAGTCCCTGCGGTTTCCCATCTCTTTTTTGCAGATGATAACTTGTTGTTCTTTAAAGCAAATATTCAAGAGGCAGGTGTGGTAAAGCAGTGCTTAGACTCTTATGAGCGGTTATCCGGACAATCTATTAATTACCAAAAGTCCAGTGTATGTTTTAGTAAAAATACCAATGAGGATGACAAAAGGGAGGTGGTGGCGGCATTGGGGGTTGTTCAGGCAAGCGACTTTGGGAAATACTTGGGGCTTCCTTCTCTTGTAGGAAGGAATAAGAAACAAGTGTTTGTCTACATTGAGGAGAAAATCAAGCAACAGATGGGGTCATGGAATAAGAAGTTGTTGTCACATGCGGGCAAGGAGATTCTCTTGAAAACGGTGGCTCAGGCAATGCCCACGTTTTCTATGAGTGTTTTTTTGCTAACTAATTCTATTTGCTTGGCTCTACAGAGAATAATGAATAGATACTATTGGGATAAGGGTGGTGCCAATGGGGGAGGTATACATTGGATGGCTTGGGATCGTTTATGTAAGCCCAAAACGGCAGGAGGTCTGGGTTTCAAGGATCTAAAGGCCTTTAACTTGGCAATGCTGGGTAAACAGGCATGGCGTTTCCTCACAAAACCTAAGTCCCTAGCTACCCGGGTGTATAAGGCAAGGTATTTCCCTAAATCTTCTTTTGTTGGAGGAGTATTATGGCTGCCCATAGGCTAATTTGTGGTGGTATAAGGAGGAGGATTGGTGATGGTAATTCTACGTTGATTTGGGAGCATCCCTGGCTCTTTGACTCAAACTTCAGGATTCAAACTCCTATGCCCCATCAACTACAAGGTTCGAAAGTGTCAGGTTTGATTGATCAGGATACCCAGACATGAGATTTAGCTATTCTTACTGATATTTTTAATCCTCATGATGTTAACCGTATTCTCCGGGTACATGTTTGCCCTGCTTATGAGGATACATGGTATTGGTATAAAGATCTGAATGGTGCATATTTTGTGAAGAGTGGATATAGATGTATTGTTGGAGAAATATCAAATACTACAGGTTTTGAAAAATGGGCTGCCCTATGGAAATTGAAAATTCCCCGATGGAAGACCTTTTTATGGAGAGCAGTTAGTGGTATTCTCCCCACCATAACCAACCTCCTAGTTAAGAGAGTTGATGTTGATCCATCATGCCCTATGTGTGCCATATTCCATGAGGATATCATGCATTTCAAGTGCGGAATGAATCTCATCTCCCTATTTCTTGTGTGACTGGTGGTTGCTTTGCTGAGTGGTTTCAGAATGCTATGTCTTTTAACTGAGGATGTTCTTATTCAAGTTATTGCAGTCCTTTATCAGTTATGGGGAGCAAGAAATAATGTGGTATGGGAGGCTTATCTCTATACACCATGCCACATGTGGAACTTGGCCAAGGCGGTGGTTGCAGCATGGCGTGCGGCTGGGCTTCATTCTTCGGGATCTTCACGGCAGCAGCAGCCTGTGCAGCTGGCTCCGGGTTGGTGTTGCTATGTAGATGCAGGCCGCAATCCGGACTCAAGAGCAGCCACATTCAGAGGGGCGTTGGTTGCGGAAGATGGCAGCTTCATTGCGGCGGTCAATGGGAAGCTTCCTTTTAGCGAGAATGCACTTACGGCTGAGGCACTGACTTGTAAGGAAGTTCTGTCATGGCTGAAAGCACGCGATGTTACAGAGGTCACTATTTATACGGATTGTTCGGTACTCCAAGGTTACATCAATATGCCTTATTCCCACTAGATAGATCATATGCGGGCGTGGTGATTCGCGACTGCAAGACTATTATGAATACGTTTACTTCTTGCGTTTTAGTTTCGGTACCTCGTGTTTTAAATATTTTAGCTCATACTTTGGCCACGAAAGCATTTTCTCAAGATGGTTCTATGTATTGGGATGCTATCCCACTTGACTTTCTTTTGATGCATTTGCAATAATATTGATTCGTGTTTGCTTTCAAAAAAAAAAAAAAAAACGTATTACTTATTAATCAATAGAAATGTATTATATTTTGGTTAAAAATGTTATATATTTGAAATTTGTGACAACCTATTTTTTACAAAAACAGTTAGAAGTAATTGAGATTGAAAGCACATATTTAAATCGTGTTGGGTGTAAAAAGAAGCTTTATTAGTTAGGGTATCCGCAATAATGAATTTTTTAGAAGGTGTTTAAGTATATGTGGCGGAGAGAGAGGAAGGAGAGACACTGTGAATGATTTTACGAAAAAGTATTGATTTTTATCAGACTTGTAGGACTCACCAAGAAAAAAAATCATGGTGTGGTCGCGTGAAGCGCAATTATAGCACCCAGTCGGGTGCGTTAATCTGAATTTATTTATTTTTTTCCAAATCTTTTTTACTCTTTTTTTTCTTTTTTCCTTTCATATTCTTTTTTCTAATCACGCCTGTAAAAACCCTGCCTGAAGGAGGTTGGGTGGGTGGATATTACCAAATTTGGGATGTGCCTTGAACTGTGAGCCCTGCACACAATTATATGCCTCTTGTCCCCTTCGCTCTGCTGCCCCATCCTTTTTTTTTTTTTTTTTTTTTTTTTTTTATAACATTCTAATATAAAGTTATAGGATTACGTTTGACCTCTATTATCACCCTATAATGTAACTTATAATAATTTTCATGATTATTTTATATTTATTAGTAATTTTTGAATTAATTATGTGAAGTCATAACTAATGAAATCGCAAAAATTCCTTAACTGAAACCATGGTTTTTGTACATCATAAGATAAATATGTAGTAACACTATTGACAAAGCTTATTTGAGTTATATTGACATGTAAGAATTGAAAAAATGAGTGTATTTAATTTGATGAATTAATAGATGATTGGATTTTGAATTGAATGATATGATGATGGTATCAAAATTACTCAATCATTATTGCGTAGACCATGGTCCATGTAATTGTATGGACCATACTATCAAATAATATACATCGAGTACACAAATAATGTACTTTTAATATTTTTAAAAATGTACATTGTATTTAGAGAAAGTACATTATTTAAGTACTAAAAGTACATTATTTTGTATAATGTACAATTTATCAATATACAAATAATGTATTTTTAGTAGATTAAAAAATGTACTTTTTGTTATGATCTATATAATAATTTGCCTTTCTTAATCTGACATTTCACTTTGGAAGCAGTTTTGCTTCCGTGACGATATGGGAGGTCGCGTCATTAGAAGACTCAGGGCCTGTTTATCAACAGAAAACTGTTCTCTGTTTTCTGTTTTCTAATTTTTTTAGTTTTCGTTCTTAGTTTTCTATTCTCTATTTTTTGTTTAGAAAACTTGTTTAGTAACTGAAAACTGTTCTCTGTTTTCTATTTTCTAATTTTTCAGTTTTCATCTAAAATTTAGTTTAGATAATATTAATAATTTTTGAGCTAATATTTAAAAAATATTTTTTTTTTGGATATATTCATTTGAATGACATGTATATGAATATATAACTTTTACTTTGAATTCTAATATATGTGAGATTTTAATATCTGATATCTGGACCGAATTTGTATTATGATGTAACATAAGACGAGGTGAAAAATAGTTAAGGACTAATTGAACAACTTGCAATTTAATTTATTTCTTTTAGCTCCCTTAAGCTGATGACTTAGAATTAGTTAGTCTAACTTAAATGGTGAAATTTAATGTAAAAAAAAAAAATAGAAATGAGTAAAAATGAATGGATTATACTGGGAAGGAATTGAATATTTTGAAAAACAGCTAGCCAGCCAACTGATGAGCTATAGGTGAGTGGGGATGGGAGTTTGTCGTCGTAACTCGTAAGTGTTTGATTTGGATGTGCAACCAAGGGATGAGATTTAAGAAGACGCGGCAGTCCGTGGCTGCTGCCTCGCGTCGCGTCGCGATATTATACTAATACGTGTCCTTTCATCACATCTTCACCAACCATGCATGCATGAATGTGTCAGACCCACCCATTATATCATATCATATTATATTATATTATATTATTCTATTCAGATGAATCATGCTAGCTAGCTAGCTACTTTCTGTTTCTGTATGTATATATATCAGCTCCCCACCGCTCCTTGTAAGCCACTTAAATTAATCCATCATTGCATGCAACTAATTGGAAATTAAAACCCGGCCATCATCAGCAGCATATATGGCGGCGAAAACGAGAGTGATTTACTTATGGGCGGTAGTGATGGCGGCGGCTATGGTGTGCAGTACGCAAGTGGAGGGAAGGGGAGTAGTAGTAGGGGGGAGAACAGAGATTGAGGGGGTGAAGGGAAACCAGGAGGTTCAAGAATTGGGGAGATATTGCGTGGACGAGTACAACATCAATATCAACGGCAACGGCGGCGATGGTGGGCTGAGGTTCTCGGAGGTGTTGGCGGCGGAGAGGCAGGTGGTGGCCGGGATAAAGTACTATCTGAAGATCTCCGCCGTCGCCGTCTCCACGGGGGTTCCACACACTTTTGATGCACAAGTGGTGGTCAAGCCCTGGCTTCAAAATTCTAAACACCTACTCAGCTTTGCACCCTCTTCTTCTTATCTCCTCCCGGCGGCCACTAAGTACCTTAGCTTCTAAGGCTCGCTCTAGCTAGCTCCCGGCCGGCGGCCGGCCCGTTCTTTTCATGCTTCATTATGACCTCAGATCACTCAGCTCGCTAGCTCTAATTTTGTAATGTAGTAGACTAGTAGTGCTGCCCTATCTGCAGT
>NW_017619233.1:2481164-2726164 GCF_001879475.1 Ipomoea nil
CCATAATATTATTAATTTCCTTCCCAATATTATTCTATATTGTTTTGGCGTACGACTTCCTTCCATTCATTTCTATTTTTTCATATTATTATTAATTGTTTAGGCGGGAACTTGTAAATTAGGTTATTATTTTTATTAATTAATATAGAATATAGATTACCAATTAAAATTAAAGTTTTTATTATAATTGAACAATAATATTACCAATTATTATTTGACGATTTTGTAAAATAATAAGTAAAATTGTATTACGAATAGGAAAATATATGTACTTTAATTTTAATTTAAACTATTAATAATTAATTCTAATTTATTTTTTAACAAAATCTTCCTTAAAGATTAATAGTAAAATAAAGCTAAATTATTAATAACCAATTCTA
This sequence comes from Ipomoea nil, assembly GCF_001879475.1. Taxonomy (NCBI): domain Eukaryota; kingdom Viridiplantae; phylum Streptophyta; class Magnoliopsida; order Solanales; family Convolvulaceae; genus Ipomoea; species Ipomoea nil. The sequence continues at coordinate 2,481,545 of NW_017619233.1, forward strand.
TTACATTTTTTACACAGAATTTTTCTTAAAAATTAATATAGTAAAATAAAGCTAAATTATTAATAACCGATTCTATTACATTTTTTTACGCAGAATTTTTCTTAAAAATTAATAGTAAAATAAGGTTAAATTATTAATAACCAATTCTATTCTATTTTTTACGCAAAATCTTTCGTGAAAGATTAATAGTAAAATATCTTAATGATTATTTTCCTTATACTGCTTATTGATTCTTTTTCATTTTTCAGAGTGTAGAAAACATTCAAATGGCTAATATTTCCTTCCATTAATTTTTATATTTCCATATTATTAATAATTTTCTTCCCAATATTATTATTAATTGTTTGAGCGTACGGCTTCCTTCCATTCTTTTTTATTTTTTCATATTATTATTAATTGTTTAGGCGAGAACTTGTAAAGGAGGATTTGTGTTTAATAATTAATATAGAATATAAATATAGATTAATATAGAATATAGATTACCAATTAAAATTAGTTTTATTTTTAATATTATATTTGAACAATAATATTACCAATTATTATTATTATTATTATTATTATTATTATTATTATTATTATTATTATTATTATTATTATTACTATGGAGTAATTATGGCGATCTCATAATTACGCCAAAAAATAAATACACTTTTGACCTATACAATGAGGAATTGAGCATGGACTTCATAACTGTCAAAACCGGCACCATGAGAATAAAACAACTTAACAAATCAGAACTTTAGAAGTCCGATTACTTCAATAATCAACGCAAAGAACTAAGAATAATATTATAATAGTCAATTGATGTATTAAAGGCGATTACTGCTATATCTTGTGTGTATATTACAATAGAAACACTTAACCACTTCCTATTCTCCAATCACCCATGAGTCACACATTTTATTGTGTGGCACTTTAAATTCTTGACTAATGACAATATAGCAAAAAAATGAAGAGAGAGATTAGAGGAGTCAGCACTCAGCATCCCTTTAAACGGGCAGGAGTAGGCACCACTCAAAGCGAGATTCACATGAGTTGCCTTTCATCAATGATAATGAAACTTCAATAGAAGCAAAAAATCAATATATGAAATGGACTTGGAGTAACCGTAGAAATATTCAGAATAAATCATAATCTAGGCATATGATATGAATACTTTTTGCTGAAAAAAGTATTAAATTTGGACAACACAACCATGAAAAATATATTGTATCTAATCCAATCAAACTACTTGGATGTTAAACCTACCGTTAATTTCGAAACGCGACTGAACTGAATGATCAAGGCTGAAGACCTAGTGGTAAAAAAGGGATGCAATATAAAATGAAGACTTATAATTTTTGTAGTCATCAACTCATTGTATTTATAGGTGAAAAATATGAGAATTATAAATTTGTAAAAATTTCAAAAAGAAAGTGTATTTATTTATTTAAGATATTGCCCTAATCAATTCATTATATTGATATTCCTAATCAATTCATTATATTAATATTCCTAATTAATTCATAATATTGATATTACTAAATTTCCATTTTTAATTTTCTTACCAAGTAAGCTTTATTAAGTATTTGACCAATAAAATATTTTATATATTTAATTAATTTGACTACAAAAGTTTGGGTGGGAAATGAAATAGGAGGATTTTACTTTTATATATATATATATATATATATATATATATATATATATATATATATATATATATATATATATATATATATATATATATATATATATATATATATATATATAGATATATAGATTTCTAAATATATAAATTTTGTATACTAATACTTAACTTAATATTATGAAAAATTAGTTTAAAATAACTTCAGTTAAACTTCGTTAACTGAACCAGACACATAAAAGGGAACGAAGGAACTACAATAAAAAAAAATTTCAAAATGTTTATTAAATCATATTCATTTTTGAGTACTATTGACTCTATTACAATGTAGTATCTGTTTTATACTTTCTCTAGTTAATGCAATCCAAAGAGTCAATATCCCATCATCGGGATTCAATCTGTGGTACAAGGGATTAGTTGGAAAACTAAACTACTTGATAGTAACTCGACTAGATATTGCATACCCAGTTAGTATTGAGTCAGTACATGACATCCCCAACTGTTGATCACTGGGTAGTTGTAGGGCATATCTTGAGTTACTTGAAGGGTGACATGTGATATAGAATTCTATATAAGAATCATGGTCACACTAAGATTGAGTGTTTCACTGATATGATATTAATTAGAAATGATCCAAAGAGGATCGAAGAGCACAATCGGATATATATATATATATATATATATATATATATATATATATATATATATATATATATATATATATATATATATATATAAAGCATAATGTGGTTTCTTATTTGAGCAGAGTCTGAATGTAAAGCAATGACACAATCAGCATGTGAAGTGATGTGGATAAACAATCTCCCGAATGAATTTGATTTCAAAGTTCCGATCCCTGCAAAACTATGGTATGATAATCAAGTTGATCTTCATATTGCATCAAACTCAGTATTTCACGAACGAACCAAACACATCGAGATCGACGATCACTTTGTTCATTTTTTTATTTTTATTTTTGAAACGATTGTCACTTTGTTCATGAAAAGATACAGCAAGGGTTAATCTTCACGAAAAAACAACTAGGAGATCTATACACAAAGATACTAAATGGGACTCAACTACTCAAGTTAGTTATAATTCTACTATTGAACTGCCAAATCTTACTCCCTAAATTTTACTTCCAATAAGTTACTTTTTCATACGGTTCCAATGCAAGTGTCTATATCAAAATTTAGTGTGTAAGAATAAAAATTGAAAGTACACATAGTATTTTTTAATTAATTATTTGTGTAATAAATTGGACATTATTTAGCATCTACACTCCAACTTAAGGAGTGTTATGAAATGTACATTATTCTGAAATGCATACATTAAGTAGCATGGATATTTATAGTGATTTGAGTAAACGTTCATAAGGAAATAATCTCTCTTAGCTTGTTTCCTTCCTAGAGATCTGTATTCACAAATTCAGAAACCTTCTCTTCGTACAAGCCCTAAATCAACCGCCCCATTATCATCTCCTCTACTCAACTGCTGTTCAATAAAACCAGTGCCTTCTTAAACTTAAGAATAATTGGGGTGAGCTGTTGTCAGGTTTTAGTAATTTTTATTGAAATGATTACTATTTGCAGAAAAAACAAGACTTTTAGTCTTGTACAATACTGATTACTTTTTTTTTTTCTTTTTAATAATGTGACAACCCATAATTCACCTTCAGTATACAACATTCACACAGACACCACATATATATTAAACAGCTTTCTTTCAAAGCATATGTGGTAGATATTACACAAGCTTTATTTAAAGAAAGACAAATCCAAGCACAAATCCTGCGTATTTCCAGTTCGTAAGGTTAGGGGCAAGTACCCAGACAGCTATGCACCGCCCTCTACTATACCCTAATAAATCATCATATTAGTAATACAGCACAACAGCATATATGCTGGGAGGAAAAGCAGCATGGGAATGGCAGAGTACACAGAAAACTTGGTTGGAGAATCAGACCCCCACAATAACAGCTCCATTTTAGACTCGTCATAATCAATATATGAATTTCAGTTTTACCATCTCCAATCTTGGCCGTAATAAATAGTTAGGCTCTTCACATTCTCTTTGGCATATCTACACTCCCGTTTTTTCTCTATTCTCAACTACTAACGGTTGCAGGGAATTCCGCATCATTCTCTGTCACTTTGAAGGGCTGAGGCTGTTGGCCACAGCAGTACAGATTCCACATCTTGAAATATGAACGCTCCAGATTCTTAACCTGTCAAAGAATGATAGGCGGCACAATCAACATATTGTTATGACATTAGTTACAGCATTCTTTTGTACAAAACCCAAAAACAATATGGCACCAAGACCAGAAAATTGTGAAAGCCTCATTACACACCCAGCGTGTTGTATCAAACAGAGGACATGTCATCCGTGCAGCCTTTAGTCTATTCGTGAGATCCTGCAATTTTGTGCGATTAAGTGCCAGTGATACAGCCTTCTCTTCATACTCTTTCACACTGCATGGCAAAACAGCAGTAAGACAATTGGGTATCAAAAACATAAACATACAAATAAATTAAAACATCAAATTGAAGTTTTTTTTTTTAAAAAAATGACTTCAAATACATAAACTAAAAGAATAAAGAATAGAGAGCAGAGATGAGGAAATTTTAGTAGAGCAGTAAATTACAACACAGAGAACACTAGAAGTCAATGGCACAAATAAATTATACACAAGCATAAAATGATCAGAGTCAAAAATACCCACTTGCTGACAATCATCTCTTCCCCCAAACCTGTAGCCAGACACAATGAACCAGCAACTCTTGTTGCCATTTTTTCCAGGGGAAGTGTCACCATAGGTAGGCCAGCCCAAAGAACATCTGTTCCAGTTGTGTGGCCATTGCACAAAGGCCTATCCAGTGTAAAATAAATAAACTTTGTTACTTAAATAGGAATCAATATGTAATTGTGTAAAACTAATAGTGAGGCGGTTATTAGTATTCTATACGTGTCAAGGAACAAATCTGCCAAAGCACTTCGTCTTATATGCTCCTGTTTCATTGCAACATCTGTGAATATGATTTGGTCTGGTTGTACCCCTTGTGAAGCTGCATCTGAGAAAAGATAAACTACTCTGTTAACTTCTATCACTAACCATTTTTTTTTAAAATTCCAGCAATGAGTGCTTCGAAAGTCTAAAGACAAGGAAGTTTGATGCATAGAAGCATGACAAAATAAATACATACAGGCACGAAGCCGCATTTCACCAGCAGCTGGAAATCTGAGAAGCCAAAGTGCACTGTTTGGTACACGCTTAAGAATATTGCACCTGCAACAAAAGTTCAATTAGTAAGACGGGACGTACATCAAACAGTGAGCTAATACTAAAACCAATGGTCAGTTAAAAATCCATCCAGGATTACCAGGTTGTAAAAATTTCTGGGTCCATCTTGTAGAGTTGATTGAAACAAGCAAATATAAATTTGTCCTCTGGGAGTCCATGGTCTGAGCGCTTTGGTTGGCATTTTGGATCTAGTACATCCCGATTTTTCTGGTACATTGTAACAAGAGATAATCAAGTAAGACGGAAAAAATACCAAAACCCCTAATAGACATCAAGATCAGCAATCAAGAGAACTTTACCTGCTTGTAATCATTTACAAAATAACAATGAGGTAGATGCACAAGCTTCTCTGAATAAATATGTGAGTACTGAGTAGGTGAAACAAACTGCCAAGTTCAAAGTAAAAAGACAATGTCAATGATCAAAAAATCAAACACATAATCAATTATCACATGACAGAAATACAAACAATACCTCATCAGTCACCAAATAATGTATATAGGATGCTCCAGTAGTTCCGGGGAATCCCATGTATGAAACCTGGATTGGAGCAGGTTGCATGGAAAATATCTCATTTCTAGCCCCCTGCAGCATTGTTTTAAGGAGGTCAAAGCCAAACATCTTAAATGAAATATATTAGCAGGCTTGTGTAAATCAAACATCTGAGATGCAACAAGATGCATCTTACATTTTATAGATCTTTAGAAACTGAGAGTTTGAAACATCAAAGCTAAATTTTAGGGGTAGAAGACAAAGGATGGCTTAACTATTAATTTTTTTTTTTTTATCTTTCTTTCACAAACGGCAAACCTACACTCTAATAGTCTGGGGTACTTGAAATCACCAAATCTCAGACATCTTAATTTTAAACATAAATCTGTTCTTTGGTAGGTACTGCATCAAAAAGCTACTAAGGCACACATATTTTGCAACAAAATTTCATGATTTCTAATAACCGTCTTAACTAATTTTCCCCAAAAATGTAACATAATATGGGAATTTGCTGCAGGACAGCAGTAAATCAGTTAAAAATCAATTCAACTTAGGAAATGGAAGTACAATATCACCTTGGTATAGCCATTAAGATTGACAAGAATATGTATCTGATTCTCATTAATCATCCTTGCTATCATATCAGATGACATGGATGATACATCAATAAAATGCTCAGCTTCAGTCTGGATGCGCTGCCTCCATTCAGTACCATCATTTTGACTTAGAGCATAGCAGAAAACCTGTGAATCGAAAGGATATTACATCCTTAAAAAAGAGAAAGAGTCAAAATCGTATATCAAAGAAGCGCGCCTATATTTTACAAACCTCAACGTTTTCTCTGTCATGCATGCCAAACACAGATCCCATGAGATGTGATAATGGATGGTTGCCGAAATCACTACTAACATACCTGGCAGAAGAAAGAAAAAATTAAGGATTTCATACGTCTATTTCCATCCTTTTTTTGGTTCTATAAAACAAAGATAAAGACAAGAAGGATTATACAATTCAAAAAACATACCCAACCCTCAGTCGACCATTCCTACCACCCTTAAGGGGAAATGGAGGAGGATGGCTGAAAGGAGGAAGTGAATAGCGAGATGCAATCACAGAGGAATGCTGGGCATACTTTCGACTGCACGAGGAAAACATCAAATTAGGCCTAGAACTATGTCATACCAAAAGGAAGAAAAAGAGAAGGAAAAAACCTCACCTGATATCTAAAGCTAGCATTGGATCAAGAGGATATGCAATTGCATGGAAAGGTTGCACACTAGGTAAAACTGACATCTGGGGGTGGAGTTATGGATGCAAGAAACAGCACCATTAGCAAACATAGAAATCACAATGGTGTATCAACTGCTGACAACATAAAGACTAAATAATTGAGAGTTAAACCTTAATCTGTCTTCTAAGTATCGCCTCCACTTCAACAAACATCTTCTCTCGATCATCCCAGTCACAAGCACACTGCAAATTCAATACCAAAACAAGTAAATACATTTACATTAAGTCATAGAGTAAAGCCTGGATTAAGAAGTGTATATATTGCCCTCCAACAGGGAAAAAAAAAAAAAAAAAAAAAAAAAAACTTCACTTTTTCTGCATTTGTTGTCCAACTAACAAGGTCAAATATGAATGCAGCATATGTAACTCATTGTAAACGCAAAGATGTTATATGAGAAATGTTTAGCCCACTTGCAAATAGATATCTAATCAAACCACTAAACATGATTAGTAAAAGGGACAATTTAGAAGCAAGTCCCTTCTTGCTACGCCTTTTAGGACAATCATTGCACCAAACTGCAGGACATGCAAATCTGGTAAATATGTAAACTTCACTTGGATTTTCAAGAAACATAACTACAAAAATTTACTTTCAAGACTCATCACTTCTTAAGATTTACTTATCAAGCATTATGGGTGCAAAGGATGACTGAAGCCTGAGAGCTGAAAACAAAATGCACACACCTGTAAGGTGTGAAGCAGATTACAAGTTGCTTCTGGGAAGTCAGGACGTAGCATCAATGATTGTCTGTAACTTTTTATAGCTGCTTCCACATTGCCACTAAACATGCAAAAAGAACAAATATAAGCACATATAGGCAGAGAAGAGGGTGACAATATAGTATTCCACTGATGAAAAAATTGTGATATTACCTGTCCTTGTAAGCTGAAGCCAGATTTGCATGAGCCTCGGCCATTGATGGCCTGATGTTGATAGCTCGGAGATAATCCTGAATTGCTTCATTAACCCTCCCAATTTCTTTATATGTATTACCACGGTTCACCAGCCCATCAGCTGCTGAAGGGTCAATCCTAAGTACTTCATTATAGCATGATATGGCATCTACATAGTTACCCTGTGATTGGAACCAAAACATGATTATCACCAATGCCCAGTGGATACCATAACATTACAAGAGAGATAAACAAAAGAATGGAGACAACAAATTGCTAGTTGCCTAAAGACTTCCATGCATCTCCCACAAAGATCAGAAGTCAAAATATTTCTCCATACAAGGTTAACTTCAGACACTACCTGTTGTTTGTATATTATGGCTAAATTGTTAAAAGGGGCCGATAGCCCAGTTGTCACAGCTAAAGTTGCCTTGTAACATTGGACAGCAGCACTTGCCATGTTCCTACAAAATTAGAAAGTATACTCTTGAAAACAGGTTGCATTCAGCATAAAGTTCACTTGATAAACCTTTGAGAAAAGGGAACATGAATATAACAAATCCAACAAAACATACCACTCCATATAAATATTTCCAAGATTAGTTAGCGCCTGAGGGTGATTTGGTTGGAGAGAGAGGCATTGCTGCACATGCCATGTTATATTAGAATAATCAAACTCTTGAAGTGGGAAAAGAGAAAAGCACTTGAACAAGAGAGAAAGAACTTACACGGTAGCAATGTATTGCCTCTTCAGTTCTGCCAGTGTCTTTCAGTGCATTACCCTAAAAAGAAATACAACGAAAGAAAAAAAAAATTGTATAGAAATCTGAATCTGCAAAGTGACTGTTACAACTAGCAAGGTTGGATATGAAATAAGGGCTAACCAAATTATTATATGCTTCCAAGAATCCAGCATCACAGGAAATAGCTCTCTTATAATTGAGTATTGCCAACTCAAGGTTGCCTTGCTCAAAGTACAGACTAGCTAAGTTTCCTGCAATAATCAAACTTACTATGATGCATAGGCAACAATTTCCCAATTACATTAAAAAAAGAAACATTAACAGCATGATGAATACAGCACAATAATCTTTACTAAATTTCATTTCTTAATTGAAAAATGTTATGGAATATTAAATCCTGGAAGAATATATTTTATATGCTTCCTTTTCTGCATAGAACACTGAGCTTTAATAGTCTTTCCATCAACTGAAATAACAAGAGGACAATAGAATATCAAAGCACTGAAATCAAGGGCATGCATTTCCTTTCTGGAGAAAGATTTCTTTTCCCAGTTGATTTGACAGACTAAATTTGTAACTTCATCAGAAATTTAGACTGAAAATGGGTCACTACATGTAAGCAAGCCATCAATCAAGAATATTTACAAATTACAAAATCCTCTTTCTCTCTGCTCAAACCCAACACAACCACCAACAATGAACATGTGTGTCATGAACCTGGATGCAGTACTGTAGAGCCCTAAGAGAAAACCACTCACCAAAAGCCATAGCATAGTCTGGTCGCACTTGGAGAGCATGCTGATAACACATGATAGCCTCTTGCTGCATCCCCAAAGCCTGGAAAACGCAAAGAAGATCTTGTATTGCTCCAGAACTAGTCCGGGCATTGCCAGCTACCTGACCCTATTAGCACAATGCACAGGGCTTACCTTGTAGACATTTCCCAGGTTCAAGTATGCATCTGAAAAATTTGGTTTGAGCTTGACTGCTTCCTGGAAAGTAAGAAATTTGAAGTCAAATACATTTAGAATATAAAGCAAACTAAGAGAGAATAGTAATGTTGCATAAATCTAAAGGTTGAAGTGTTTGTTTCTTGTTTGGGCTTATCCAAAGCTGGATTGCAAAAAAAAAAAAAAAAACAAAAAACAAAAAAAAAATCAGAGGAAAATAAGAGGGCAAAAAAACCCTCATTTTCAAGAAGCAAATGTTGGGCAAAACAAACACTAAAAAGGGTTCTTAGCTGATAAACAAATAATTAAATCAATAAAAATAAAATAGCATTCCATGCCTTGTAGTACTGCAAAGCCCTATTGAAGTCGCCTGCTTCCATAAAGAGACCAGCAAGGTTGGACCATGCAATAGCAAATGTAGGTTGTATGCGAAGTGCCTCAACATAGCAATTGTATGCCTTAAAAAAATAGAAATTCAATCCTTAAGGCCAACTCATTATATCATCATCAGTCAAATACATGCCTATGTTAAAAATTAACACCAAAGAAATTTTAAAAAATACAAAAAAAAAGACAGTAAAAGTTACAACTTCTTCTAAAACAAATAACATAGAACCATGGTTATCAAGGCGGACTTTCTAGGCGAGATATATATATATATATATATATATAATAGAGCAGAACACTGCCAGGTGATAGAAGTATAAGTGGAGCCAGAAGAAGGGCAAAACCGCAGAACAACCAGAAGCCCAGAACTGCAGAAGTTCAGAAGGCCACTCGGCCAAGAAGAAGGGAAGAAGAAAGAATGGCAGTCGGCAGATGGCTACTTGAGATCTGAGAGGGCTGCGACGGCGGTGGTCGGTGGATTTTGCAATGCGATGCGAAGGTTGGGAAGGGTTTTAATCCTTTTTTTCAAAAATAAATTTAAATATATATATATATATATCTGGGTCAAACCTGTTCAAGCCCGGTTAGGTATCCCAGACTCGCCTCGCCCATTTTAGGCGAGGCAAGCTCACTAGGCGTCCGGTCTCCACCGACCAGACGCCTTGATAACCTTACATAGAACTATTTGAAAACAGATTGCTCATGTAATATAACTTTTTCCCCCATAACATTAAATAGTTTGGTTTGCTAGTGTCTTACTCATATTCTAGTAAATAACTGATTACTCATTTAATATAACTTTTTTCCCCAATGCCATCAATTGGTCTGGTTTGCCAGTGTCCTACTTTATGTATCAGTGGTCTACTGAACAGTCAACAATGTTAGTGTTTTGGCTACAGTTAAAAATACAAAACCTAATAATTTATAGATTCAACATTTTCCCTATAACATCAAATAGTTTGCTTTGCTAGTATCCTACTCATATTCTAGTGAATAACAGATTACTCATGTAATATAACCTTTTCCCCAATGCCATCAATTGGCCTGGTTTCCCAGTGTCCTATTTTCTGCATCAGTGGTCTACTGAGCAGTCAACAATGTTAGCATTTTGGCAACCGTTAAAAATACAAAACCTAATAATTAATAGATCCAACATTTTAATGATTTCATTATTTCCTTAAGGCCAATAGTTCAATTTGTGTATAGAACATCAAGGAGTGATTTAGCTCATTTTTCAAGCATATTTGAAGTATAAAGTACATAGGGAGCATCAAGAAGTCATTACAGTTCATTTTTCACGCATATCCAAAATCTGAAGTAAATGGGGATATTGGCCTTGTCCAACCATATGAGTAAATCTCAGAAGTATACTGCAACTACCAAATTGCTTGTACAATGACAAAAGGTACAAGGATTAACTGTCATCTTACCTCTTGCACTCTCCCTTGTGTTTTCATGAAATTGCCAAGATTACTATGTGCATCAACCTACACAATATTAAAAAATTCACTAAGAAGAATACAAGAAAGAACCAAACTCTATCAAAACAAATGAAAATAGGATACCAGCTGTGGATTTAGTGCAAGAGCTTGGCGGCAACATTGTGCTGCTTCACTTAGTCTTCCAGTTCTCATGTATGCACTGGCTAAGTTTGACCATCCATCTGCAAAGTTGGGACGAAGCTGCAAAAAGATAAATCAAATTAATTACAAATAACCATGTGTAGCAAACCCATAGGTCATTGCAGACAGCTTAACGATATAATGCATAATAAAAGGGAAGATAGTAAAGAAGTCTTTAAGAGCCAGAACCAGTGCCGAAGTATGGAGATTAAAAGTGAAATTTTTGTTGTGGCAAAACAATATGAGACTGGAAAGATTGGGAAGCAGAGAACAGATTAAGGCAGCCCCTATATGGATCAAATTTTCTGTATGGACACCCCAAAAACCATAGTCAAACAGAGAATAATCCACACAACCACCACTCAAGACCAAACAAATCAACAGCAATAAATGATTTATGTGTGTGTGCGCGCGCGCGCGCGTGCACCTTAGAGGCACTTCAGCCCCAGAAGGATATGCTTCATTTCAGTAGTGGAGCTGCAGTGCACTTAAGTATTCCATCATCATTGCATGACATCAAAGTGCTCACTTTAACTATGAACATTAGCAACTTTATGATTGGGATTCCCACAACTTGTATGTGCAAATGAGGACATCAGAGGTCAAGGTGCACTGTAGTAATGCTAATTGCCATAATTATGTAACTTAAAATGTTGAAGGATCCTGTGTTAATAAAATAGACACCCCCTCCTTGACCACAGCCTTGTTGCATCATGTGCTTCTCAAGGACTTGTAAATATGCAAAATGTATATACTTATGCATCTTCAACATGTCACTTTATTTTCCTCTTCTTCTTTTTTTTTTTTTTTTGGAAAGGTGAATATCGAAGATGAAAGGGGTAACAAACAACTCAAGATTTTAGACTAAATTTTAGACAGGGCACAAGAATGGGAAACTGAGATTTCAAGCAAAAAACAAAGGAACATATGCACAAACCTCAATTGCAACTAAATAGTAGCGGATTGCAACATCAATATTTCCTTTCTCCTGTACATAGAATAAAGTTGGAAATGAAAAAAAAAAAAAAAAAATGTGTTAACACTTGACATAACAACCAGACTAATTTAAAGCTCATAACATATATATAGAAAATAGAATTTCACCTTCCAAGCATTTGCCATATTTCCATAACACTCAGCAAAACGTGGGTTAATACAAAGAGCTTCTTCATTCTTTGCAATGCACATATCAAAGTCATGCAACTAAAGCACCAAAAAAATAAATGTTTGTAAGAAACACAAAAATATCAAATACAGTTCCTAAGATGTATCATGTATTCATGTATGTGGACCTCTTGGAAAAGACAGACAATACAACCAAGAAAAGAATAAAACCTGATAATATATTGCACCAAGAAGAAGAAGATTATCCGTGCGCCTTGGATTTCTCTCATATACAGTCTTGCTATGTTCCAATGCCTGCTTATAGTTCCCGGCTTTGTAATTTTGATGAGCAAGGTTCAAAAGCACGTCCTCATCAACTACATCGTGTAGAAGTTATAATGTCAAAAACTATGGGTAGGGGTGATACAATTTACACACTTTTCATACAATTTATGCACTGCAAAATTCTTTTAAGGAAATCCAGAACTGCTTTGCAGAATTTGTCAAATATTTTTCAGATATCAAGAATTACATTTATTTTAACAAGTTTAGAAATTTGTATCCTTTCATTTACAAAATCTAAAATCCATGATGTAAAGCAAAACCATTGGTATGAGAACTTATCCATGAAAGGTAATGAGTTAGTTAAACCACTCTCTAAAATGTGAAATTGAAGAGATACTTACAGCTCAACTATAAGTCATCTAGACAATGAAGATAAAATGTGACAATATACCAAGTAAAAGAAGCACAACAAAAACCCAAGCATGTCAGTATCAATACTCGGAGTGCTTGTGCAAAGACTCTTAACTTGCTAAGAAAGAACATTCAATGTAATGTAGCCTATGTGACACAAACACAACCACAGTTGGAAAGCATGGTTGCACAGTATGCATAAATAACCTCCTATTAAACCAAAAAATAATCAAAAAGCCTAGTTTGATGTATATATTTGTAGAGGTATAAAATTACAAATTCATCTGAAGTTGTGTGGTTCAAGATTGTTTCATCTGTTGATGATCGATGCGTAACACTAAAGTCCTATAGATTAGGCTAAGCTCCTTCAGTTTTGCCAACTGACTCTCAGATTGGAATGGAAATTCACAAGGGAACAATCAGGTGTACACTGTACAGTACTACACAAAAGACGAAACTTAAAATTTTATAAATAAAAACAGGAATTCGAAACACTCCACCAAAAGACCTAATTTGAAAACCTAGAATTCACCTAAAAACCAAAAGCGTTTCCAAATTCACCGGAAAACAAAGCTCTAGCATATCGGAGCTTCAAACCCTAAAATCGAACAGAGGAAGCATTGGCAAAGTGTTATGTTAAGCATAACTAAGGAGTTGAATATAGGACCTTCAAGAGACAGCTCAGGCTTGACGTTGGTGGAGGACAAGGCAGAGGACTCGGGTTGCAAGGAGAACGAGGAGTCAGCCCTCTGATCGACGCCGGAGATGCCGATTCCATCGAAGGAAATCCGAGGAATCAACAGGTGGCTCTGCTGTTGCGGCTGCTGTTGTTGCTGTTGCAGTTGCAGGTGGTACTGCCGAGGATCTCCCTGCAGCGAGAGCATGATTGCCGAAGATCTATGGCTACTCAATCCAGCGCAGAATTTCGCAGTTCTCCAGCAGAAGAGCTGGAATCAGACATACAGAGAGATAGAGGGAGAACAGAATCCCTTTTTCTTCGAGGGCTAAACAGCGACTTCTCGGCGATGATACGATACCAGTACTCTCTCGACAAAGACACGGATACTGAGAAGACCGGAATAACCCTCCTTATATTTGAGTCCCGCGTTACCAAAAGCTCCATATTTCGGAGTATTTTTTAAGTTTGATTCACAAATTGAATTTAGTTATATTTTTAATTTATTACGGAGTACGATTTATATGAATTCTATTTTTAATATCATTTTCTACGTATATTAGTTTAAAATATTGTTTTTTTGAGTAAATATCTAAAATGGTCCCTCGACTATAGCTAAATTTACAAATTGGTCCTTGATTTTCAATTTCAACCAATTAAGTCCTTAACTTTGTAATTTTGACACGATTTGGTCCTCCATCTATTTGACCGTTTGTTGACCGTGATCGACGATCTCCAGAAGAACCTTCAGCTCTCGTCGGAGCATGTGGAGGCCTCCAGGATGACGTTGCAGTGGTTCGGAAACACGTCGTCTTCTTCGCTCTGGTACGAACTCAACTACATTGAATCCAAAGGGAGGATGAAGAAAGGCAACCGGGTTTGGTAGATTGCTTTCGGCAATGGATTCAAATGTAACAGTGCAGTCTGGAAATGCAACCAGAACCTTAAAAAACCGACGATGAACCATGAAATTACATATATATCCTCAAAAATCACAGTCAACAAACGGTCAAATAGACAGAGGACCAAATTGTGTTAAAATTACAAAGTTAAGGACTTAATTGGTTGAAATTGAAAGTTGAGGACCAATTTGTGAATTTAGCTATAGTCGTTGAACCATTTTGAGTATTTACTCTATTTTTTATTACACTTTATGTTTTTATTATCTAGTTTTATTTTATACATACAATATATTCATTATAGCGATACTTCATTTTAATTACAATACAGGTTCGTTTGACAAAATACATATCTATATGAGTTTTGTTATTCAGCTTCATTTTATACATATAATAGATTCACTATAACAATACACTAAAATTGTATTTTAATTCTACTATAAGTTCATTTGACAATATATGTTTATGTATGAACTCTATTATTCATTTTCATTTTATACATATAATAGAATTGTTATAGTAACATTAAAGTATCATTTTAATTATACTACAGATTCATTTCATATATACATAAATTTATTATAATAATACTAAAGTATCATTTAGTTCATTTGACAATATACATATTAAGATACATATACCATAATATATCGTTGGTTAATGATAACGATAATAGTTTTTTTATTAAAATAATTATAAGAAACCACATCGTATTAGACTATAGTCTACATAATTCTGTAAATTATAGATTACCGACTTACCGTATAACATTTGGGAAAGTAGTATTTAGTACGGAGTATAATTTAAGGGACGCGGGTGATTCTGTAAATTTACAGGCAATAAGGTATCCAGGGATAATTTTGGACCGCCCAAGTGGAAGTCGATCACCGCGTAAAGTGCGTCAAAAATACATTATAGTGGACCCCAGTCTACCATACCAAAATCAGCTTTGGTTGACACGTAATGGAAAGGAAGGTTCAACTAATTGACCATGACTCCTTTCAAGAAAGCAATGAGATTAGGCGTTGAGATCAAAATGGCAACATTTAAAATAGTAGGAAACTTCTACACTAGGCCATAATTTCTAGTTTTAATGTAACTTTAATTAATAATGTGTATTTAATTGTTACAAGAAAATGTGTAATATTTTCTTTCCTAAATTCTTTATGTTTATTACTTAAATTTACTTTTCCTTTATTTTCTTTTACAAATAAAATTAAAAGTATAAAACTATATCATTTAAAATCTCAAATGAGATCTTTAAGGGTCTGTTTGAAAATTCGTAAAATGACTTCTTGAAAATGTTTTTCAAATTTTCAGTGTTTGGATACACTAGGAAAATTCAGTCAACAGAAAATATTTTCCGTTGACTGAAAAAAATGAAGCCATTTTGGTGGAAAATGACATACGTCAAAATTTGGCGTAAGTCATTTTCCGCCAACAACCAAAAGATGGGTTTCATCGGTTTTCAAAAATAAACCAAACACACAAAGACATTTTCTATAGTGCATCTAAACACCAGAAAGAAAATATTTTATGGAAAATAACTCATTTTTCAAAAAACATTTTTCGAAAGTCATTTTCTTACTTTCCAAATGGATCCTAAATGACAATCATATTGATATATTTTTTTTTAAATTAACCTATGACGATTATATTTTAAAAAATGAGTAAATAAAAAATAATTTAAAAAAAAAATGCATACTTTGGGTTGGCAATTTTCCAACCGACCGGCCCTTGCAAGTTGCAACTTGCGAGTACCCCATGTAACACGTACTAACAAAGTTTATCTAAATATATTTTGTAATTTAATTGATTTAGCATTTTAAAACTTTGTTTAAACGAATAATAGAAATTCTAACCTACCCTAATCATAATCAACTAGACTAATAATACGGAGTAATACTTATTATACATACTGGTTTTTATATGCGCATTGCGCGATTAATTTAATATCCCATGTTTGTATTTAAATAAATAATTCAAAGTATATTAATGCAATATTATATATGAGAAATTCATTATAGTTGACATTAAAATTAATGTTTGTAATTTTCTAAAAATAATTATTTAAATACTTAGGGTGTGTTTGATTTGCACAAGAGAATCAGAATCAGAATAAGAATCAAATACTTAGTAATGGTAATGAGTTTTGGTGAAAATATTTTGTTGATAGTATGATAGAATTATAATGATTACCAATATTGATGTTTGGTTATGTATGATCCTATAATAAGAATAATAGTTTTAAAAATACAAGAATAAAAATTTAAGACAATTGATCATAATATAATGGCATCCAAAACATCAAGATGAACCAAACAAATGAAAACAGACATCTCAAAGCACTAATCTAAACTTAAAAATCATATTACCAATAAGATGGAATGATACTCGTTTTTAATTAGAGAATGTGATTTTGATTCCCATTCATGGTGTGTAAACATAGGCGTCCACCGTCCAGTTCTAACAGACAAGGTAGTGTGTGTGTGTGTTTTGTTTTGTTTTTTTTTTTTTTTTGTTTTTTTTGGTTTTCATATTTCGTATTTGATTTTTGTGTTTTATAGTTCTTGAAGGACTCGTTTCAGTGAGTTTTATGTTCTTTGGTTCAATAGTGTCAGTTAACCAAATTAACTTATTTGATTAACTAAATTTTGTGTGTGTATTCATAAATCAAACTATTATGTTAGTTTCTTTTCTTATCTTATCATTTATATATTGACTAGCATTTTGTACGCGCGATGCGCGAAAACTTATGTCCAATATTAAAATATTTGTAAGTTACAAAATTTAAAAAATAGTTAAAATTATGTTTTACAATTTCTTAAAGTGATGATACTTTTGAATTATCATATATTTGAATAATATAGTGATCAAAACAAAAAAAAAAAATTATATTTTTATATAATAATAATTTACAAATAATACTAAGCTAACACTCACATATATGATATATTGATATGCATACACAAATAATATACATACATATTTTATATATATATATATATATATATATATATATACACACACACACACACACACACACACACATATATATAATTTAACATTCATATAAATATTTAATTAAAATATAATTTATAATTAAATTAATTGTTATATGATAATTTTAATAAAATGATAATTAAAAATAGGAAAAAGATATGATAGATGTAGGTGTATGGTAAGATTGGTAGATATATTAAAAACTAACGGTGTTATAACGGTGTAAGGGTGATTTTGTCCAATGCAAATGAATGTACAACAATTAAAGCAAAATTATATATTTATTAGCATATAAAAAAAGGGACAAAAATCAAGGACATAACTTGTATTGACACTTATTATGTTTTTAGATATAGTAACTACTTTGTGGTGTGAAGCTATTGATTGAGAATTTTATTAATTTAATAATAATAATAATAATAATAATGGTGATGGAAAACTTGGGGAAGACAATGGCGTTGATTGCAATATAATGATACCATCTTCCTTTATATTGAAAAATGAGGGCGTGTTAGAATATTTTATTCTAATGTTATTGTGGTCCATGTATTAAAGTGGTCTGGACAATTAAAATTTCGTTGTGATAGGTAATGGGAATAAAATATGTAACGGATCAAGGGGTTATTATTCCCCTCTCTTTGGCTTTCAATAGGGTTATTTAAGCCTACTCAATATTTGGTTTATGGCCATTATTGCCATAATTCCAATAATCAATATTGGAATATAAGTTAGGTAAAGAAGGCAATATAAAAGGGCATAAGCATTTTCCTATCCTATCACTGTGAAAACTAACGTGAAAGACCAGAGAGAAAAGTATTCTGAAAAACACTCTACAAACTTGCATAAAGAAGTTGTGAAGAAGAAAGGGTTAAAAGCTTCATCATTCTCTCATGGAATCAGGTTAGTACTTTAACGCTTCCGATTAAAGTATTGGTTAAATCATTCCATGCCTATTGTTATAGTTTTACATGTGGTATTAGAGCAAGGTTAGGTATAATGATTTACCAATTTTGTTTTAAAATTTGTGTATATATATGTGTGTTAATTTCAATTTGTGTATATGTATATATATGCGTTAATCTTGTATTGAAATTATTTATATACATATTATGGTTATATACATATATTAAAGTTTTGACGGATTAAAGATAATCTTAATGAATCAAAGTTTAATTATCAAAATTTGAATCGTTCCGTCGTCGGCTAAACGACCGGACCGGTCGTCCGTAAGCCAACCGTCTTCTCCAGCCTTGCGACTGGAGAAGGAAAACAATTTTCACTGCTATTTCTCCAGCGCAAGGCTGGAGAAAACAATTTTGGGCCGTGAAGGGCTCTACCCAATTTGGCTAGAGCCCTAGCCCAATTTTGTTAAATTATATATATTATACAATAATAATAATAATAATAATAATAATAATAATAATAATAATAATAATAATAATAATAATAATATTGTTATTGTTATGGATGATAATGGTTTGAGAAGAAAATATTTGTTGGATTTATGAATTATTATAGTTTGGTGATTCGTGAATTTGTATGGTTCTCAAATTATTATTGATATTGTTATTATTATTTTTTTATCTATTGTTGTGAGGAGCCTGTTAGTCACCAAAGTGGCCTGGCTAAGTGACAATTAGATTAAAATATTAAATTTTGTATACTTAAATTGTTTTTAGTCTATTAAGAATTCTGAGAGTCACCAAAGTGACCATGTTATATAATATTTGGACTAAGTGAATGTTGTGTATGACAATAAAATTCTATTTCTCATTAAGGATGTCTATTTTTTTTTTGCTTGTTAATCACCAAAGTGATCTAGCTAGATGGAGATAAATGTTGATTAAAAATAGAATTTATTTTGCCCAAATCATTGAGATGCCTTAGATGACAATTACAATAATTATAAATTATATTGCTATGAGATTGCCCAAAGGTGAATCACTGCAAATAATTTATAATACTTAAAGAATATGATTTTAGTGCTTTGTCAAATAGCTTTGTTTATCCAAAGATGACTTGGTTATTTGACTAGTACTTGATTATTATTATTATTATTATATTATTATTATTATTATTATTATTATTATTATTGTTGTTGTTGTTGTTGTTGTTGTTGTTTTATGTACTGTTGGTATCTATTAAAAGTTATGTAAAGTCTGAATTGGTTATACGCTTAGCATAAAAGCATTAAAGTGTAAATATGAAATTTCAGCTTTTGTTCAATTCTCGGCTTCAATGAATGCTGTTGTGAGGTTCAATGGCCTCAATTATCAAGACTGGTCTGAACAAGTCCAATTCTACTTGGGCTTAACTAGACTATACCTTTCCTTAAACACAAAGGAACCTGCAGCCCTCACAGATAAAAGCTCGCAAGAAGAGAAGGAATATCATGAAGAATGGATGAGGTCCAATAAAATGTGTTTAAACCTCATGAAGATTACCATGGCAGAAAATATGAAGCCGATGATGCCAAAAGTGGACATTGCATCTGAATTTTTAGAAACAGTGAAAGAGCTATCTATGTCTGAAATTGCAGATAAGTCAATTGCAGGGAACCTGATGACAGAACTAACTTCTAAAAAGTTTGATTGGTCTATGCCAATCCATGATCACTGCGATCAAATGGCCAATATTGCAACAAAATTAAAGAGGATGGGGATGGAGTTGTCTAAATCATAGCTAGTTCATCTAGTCATTAACTCACTTCCACCAGCAGAGTTCAGACAGTTTCATGTGAACTACAATACTCTTAAAGAAAAATGGAGGTTTAAAGAAACCAAACATTTGCTGGCTCAAGAGGAAACGGGATTAAAGAAGTTAAGAGATTACTCCATCCACTTCACATCTCAAGGAAATTCAAGCACCAATAAAAGAAAACCAGGTAAAAAGGGCAAGACCCAACATAACACTCAGTCGGGTCAAGCCCATAAAAGAGTCAAGTGCTTCTTTTGTAACAAAATGGGGCATTTGAAGAAAGATTATCTGAAAAGAAAAGCTTGGTTTGAAAAGAAGGGTAATGATGGCATTTGAAGAAAGATTATCCGAAAAGAAAAGCTTGGTTTGAAAATAAGGGTAATGATTCTTTCTCTATGTTTTTTGAATCAAACCTTATAGAAGTACCAAACAATACCTGGTGGTTAGATTCCGGCGCTACTACTCATGTCTCTCATATTTTGCAGGGATTCAGTTCGATCCAACCCACAAGAAAAACTGATGAATTCTTGTTTATGGGAAACAGGATGAAAGCACGGATATAGGGAATAGGGACGTATAGATTGATCCTAGATACTGGATATCATTTGGATCTAGCAAGTTGTCTCTATGTCCCTGACTATGCTAGAAATCTTGTTTCAATTAGTAAGTTGGATATGTTGGGATTTTACATCAAATTTGAGAATCGTACTTTTCATTTATGTAAGGACAATAAATATTATGGTTTTGGTACTTTAATTGATTCTCTTTATCGTTTTAATCTTGATGTAAATTTTGTTGAATCCTTATTTCATGTTGAGAGTAGTATAGGAGTTAAACGTAGTGCATTAAAGGAAAACTCTGCTTACTTGTGGCATAAACGTTTGGGACACATATCCAAGGAAAGGTTAGTAAGGTTGGAGAAAAATGAAATCCTCCCTGCCTTGGATTTTAGTGATTGGGATGTGTGTGTGGATTGTATTAAAGGAAAACAAACCAAACACATAACCAAGAAACTTGCTACAAGAAGTAGTGAGCTGCTTGAAATAATTCACACCGACATTTGTGGACCTTTCGATGTTCCTTCTTGGGGCGGCGAAAGGTACTTCATCACCTTTATAGATGACTACTCACGATATGGCTATATATATCTACTGCATGATAAATCTCAGTCTGTGGGCACTTTAGAGGTGTTCATTAATGAGGTTGAAAAGCAGTTAGATAGAAAAGTCAAAATTGTGAGGTCAGACCGGGGGGGGGTGAATATTATGGTAGGTCTGACGAAAAAGGACAATGTCAAGGTCCTTTTGCTAAATTCCTTGAAAGCAGGGGCATTTGTGCACAGTATACAATGCCTGGAACACCACAGCAGAACGGTGTGGCTGAAAGGCGGAATCGAACCCTCATGGATATGGTTAGGAGTATGGTAAGTAATTGTACCTTACCTTCTTCATTGTGGATGTATGCGTTAAAGACCACTACATATTTATTAAATCGGGTTCCAAGTAAAGCAGTTCATAAGACACCTTATGAACTATGGACAGGAAGGAAACCGAGTTTAAGGTATCTCCATGTATGGGGTTGTCAAGCAGAAGTAAGGTTGTATAATCCACGTGAGAATAAACTTGACCCAAGGACAATCAATGGTTTTTTCATTGGCTATCCAGAAAGGTCTAAAGGGTACAGGTTTTATTGCCCTAACCATAGCATGAGGATTGTAGAGACTGGGAATGCTCAATTCATTGAAAATGGTCAAAATAGTGGGAGCATAGAACTACATAAGGTGGACATTCGAGAAATTCATGTTGAAACCTCTTCATATGAAACTTTCTTTCAAAATGTAGTTCCGGTTATCATGTTGTCATCCTCTAGTGCACCGGAACAACATGAGAATGCCCTAAACCCACATGAGGGTATTGTGACCAATGAAAATGAATCAATCACAATTCAGCAAGAAATCAATGAACCACGAGAAGAAATGACATTAAGGCGCTCTACAAGGGAAAGGAGGCCTGCCATTTCTAATGACTACGTGATATATTTTGTTGAATAAGAAAATGATTTGAGCATTCATAAGGATCCAGTTTCTTTCAAACAAGCCATTGAAAGTGACAGTTCTGAAAGATGGTTAGATGCCATGAAAGATGAGTTGAAATCTATGAAGGTCAACAAAGTTTGGAACCTTGTAGAATTACCTGAAAATTCAAGAAGGGTCGGGTGCAAATGGGTCTTTAAGACCAAACGCGACTCTAACGGTAATATCGAAAGGTATAAAGCTAGACTTGTTGCCAAGGGTTATACTCAGAAAAGTGGCATCGACTAGAACGAGACCTTTTCCCCAGTTTCTAAGAAGGACTCGTTAAGGATTGTCTTGGCATTGGTGGCTCATTACAATTTAGAGCTTCACCAAATGGATGTTAAAACTGCCTTTCTAAATGGTGATTTAGAGGAAGAAGTATATATGGATCAACCAGAAGGGTTTTTTACCACAGGAAAGGAACACTTGGTGTGTAAATTAGAAAAGTCAATATATGGACTTAAGCAAGCTTCTCGACAGTGGTACATTAAATTTGACAGTATTATTACATCTTATGGTTTTGTGAAAAATACTGTTGATCGGTGTATCTACATGAAAGTCAGTGGGAGCAAGTTTGATATTTTGGCCTTATATGTTGATGACATTTTACTTGCTGCAAATGATAAGGCCACGTTGCGTGATGTTAAAGTATTTCTTTCTAAGACCTTTGAAATGAAAGATATGGGTGAGGCATCCTATGTGATTGGAATAGAAATATTCCGAGATAGAACACAAGGGTTATTAGGGTTGTCTCAGAAAGGATACATTAACAAGATCTTGGAAAGATTTAAGATGGATAAATGCTCTCCGGGAGTGGTTCCAATGCAGAAAGGAGACAAATTAAGTTTAGCTCAATGTCCCAGAAATGAACTTGAGCAAAAGCAAATGGAAGGTATACCTTATGCAACAGTGGTTGGATGTTTGGGATATTTACAGACTTGTACTCGGCCAGACATCAGCTTTGCTGTTGGTATGTTGGGTCGATATCAAAGTAATCCCCGCATAGAACACTGGAAGGCTGCGAAGAAGGTTTTAAGATATCTACAAGGCACAAAAGATTACATGCTTACATATAGGAAGTCAGATCCACTTGAAGTGATTGGCTATTCTGATTCAGACTATGCTGGGTGTGTAGATACGAGAAAATCTACATTTGGTTATTTGTTCCTATTAGCTGGAGGAGCAGTTTCTTGGAAAAGTGCGAAGCAGTCAGTCATCGCTACTTCCACTATGGAGGCAGAATTTGTGGCATGCTTTGAAGCCACAAATCATGGACTATAGCTGCGGAATTTGATCTCGGGGCTTAAAGTAGTTGACAGTATTTCTAGACCTTTGAGAATTTATTGTGACAACTCCGCAGCAGTGTTCTTCTCTAAGAATGACAAGTACTCTAATGGTGCTAAGCATATGGAATTGAAATACTTGTCAGTTAAAGAAGAAGTACAGAAACAAAGAGTGTCAATTTGGGATATCAAAACTGAACTTATGGTTGCTGATCCTTTGACCAAAGGTTTAGCACCGAAAGTCTTCTCTTGTCATGTGGAGAGTATGAGAATTTTGGATAGAGCCTTGTTATCATTGTAATTTTGGTTTTCAGTTTTATGCTATATTGACTTGGTTGAATTCAATTAATGTTATATCTCTGTTTGCACCTATGGTTGTCAGTATCGAAATTAAAGTTGACCTATGATGCATGGAAGTGAACATGTTGTTCAAATAACGTGCGACCGCCATGATCTAGCTAACTTTAATTTGAGTAAAGGTTCATTGATGCTTTGGGATATTTCGCGAATTAAAGTTATCCTAATGCATCAATGATACACATGGACCAAGTGGGATAATGTTAGAATATTTTATTCTAATGTTATTGTGGTCCATGTATTAAAGTGGTCTGGACAATTAAAATCCCGTTGTGATAGGTAATATGAATAAAATATGTAACGGATCAAGGGGCTATTATCCCCCTCTCTTTGGCTTTTAATAGGGCTATTTAAGCCTACTTAATATTTGGTTTATGGCCATTATTGCCATAATTCCAATAATCAATATTGGAATATAAGTTATGTAAAGAAGACAATATAAAAGGGCATAAGCATTTTCCTATCCTATCACTGTGAAAACTAACGTGAAAGACCAGAGGGAAAAGTATTCTGAAAAATACTCTACAAACTTGCATAAAGAAGTTGTGAAGAAGAAAGGGTTGAAAGCTTCATCATTCTCTCATGGAATCAGGTTAGTACTTTAACGCT
This sequence comes from Ipomoea nil, assembly GCF_001879475.1. Lineage (NCBI taxonomy): Eukaryota > Viridiplantae > Streptophyta > Magnoliopsida > Solanales > Convolvulaceae > Ipomoea > Ipomoea nil. The sequence goes on from NW_017619233.1 coordinate 2,506,252, forward strand.
TCCGATTAAAGTATTGGTTAAATCATTCCATGCCTATTGTTATAGTTTTACAGGGCGATCCCATTAGATAAATTGTTGACAACACATTTCCTAAATACCGTTCTAGAAAGATAGATGCAAGACAACTCGAGAGTAGAGCGATTCTGGCTCCAACGTTAGATGTTGTCGACGAGGTGAATGAATGCATGAACAGTATGAATCAAGCCTCAGCAATAACATATTTGAGTTGTGATTCTATTTGCAAGTCAGAGACAAATGTTGATATGCAATCTGAGGTCCACACAATAGAATTTTTAAATAGTTTGAGATGCTCAAGGGTCCCCTGCCATTGTTTAACTTTGAAAGTTGGAACTCCAATTATGCTGTTGAGAAATATAGACCACTCACTAGGACTGTGCAATGGTACAAGGTTGGTAGTAACACAATTGGGAAATCATGTTATTTTGAGGCACAAATCCTATGTGGCAACAACGCAGGTACAAATGTGTTGATACCAAGGCTATCTTTGACTCCTTCAGACCCAAGACTTTCATTTAAATTTAAAAAAAAAACAATTTCCACTTATGTTGTCATATGCAATGACAATCAACAAAAGTCAATGTCAAACGCTTTCAGCAGTTTCCACTTATGAAAAAAAACCAATTTTTAACCATGGCCAATTATATGTAGCAGTTCCTAGGGTGAGTAATCCGGACGGTCTTAAGGCCTTAATTTGTGGGAAATCTAGAGGTCTTTTAAACAAGACTCAAAATGTAGTTTACAAAGAAATATTTAATAATGTGTAATTGTTTTGTTGATGGAACGCCAATAAATTATATTTTTTCTTTTTAATACATTTAAAACGTTATTGGTCATATATCTTCAATATAACAATCTTTTATATATTGCATCATAATATTATGGCCGTGCAACGCACGGCTGCAACTACTATTAATAATAATAATAAAAAAACAACATGAATGCATAATGGAATTGAAGGAAGGAAGAGGAGATGGATTTGTATATATTCATTTGAAGATTTAGTTCAATAAGTACTGAATGTAAGTGTTAACACAAATGTGTCTATAGTTTAATGGGTAAGGCTCTTGTTTTCAAACTTGATCGGTTTTCGATTTGGACCAAATCAAAACGCCCAGTCCTAGTTAGCTTATTAGTCAATTTTAGCTTATTTGACGATCAAATTACACTGTTGGTCATATGACTACAGGGGGCGTGTTAATTTCCGTTCGTGACTTTTAAAACTAACAATTTAGTCCTTTAACTATATTTTTTAGCAGATTTGGTCCTCCCGACCAAACCACTGATGAAAATTGGCCGGAAATATGGTTGTCATTTTAAATTATTTAATAATGATGACAATTTTATCATTTCAGGTCCATTTTTTCTCCTTCATTCACCTGCTGGCTAGAGTTTTTTTTTGAAAAATAGAAAACTAAATACACACACACAGGCAATCACAGGTTTAGGTTATCAGACATGATCCCAAATGCTTGGTTTTACAAGCTTAGAGACATGAGCAGAAAAACAAGAACTTCTTCTATGTAGAAAACCCAAAACCAAACCTTGTCCACACCTGGTTTTTGCAACCCGAATGTTTCTCAGCCTAGGCAATCCTATTATTACTCCAAAGACTCCGTTGCTAAAGGCTATAAGCTGTACAATTCGCTGGCGAACACAAAATCCTCCGAGAATTTTCATTTTCTTGATCCTCCGAGAAGGTCTTCCCGGCGGCGGTCGAGGAAGAAGACCGTTTACAGGCCTTCTCCGGCAGCCCCTGCTTCGTACCCGTGGCCAGCATAACTAAAAAACCTTCGGCCGCAGGTGAAGGAATTGAAGGAGAAGAAAATGACCTGAAATTATCATTTTGCCCCTATTATTAAATAATTTAAAATGACAAACGTATTTCCGGCTAATTTCTACCAGTGATTTGGTCAGAAGGACCAAATATGCTAAAAAAAAACATAGTTAAAGGACTAAATTGTTAGTTTTAAAAGTCACGAATCAAAATTAACACGTCATCTATAGTCATAAGACAAAAAATGTAATTTCACGCTGAAATTCAAAATAGCTTTTCCGATAAACTTTTTTAAAAAATCATTTTGCATATAATCAGTCAACAACTAATTTACCAAAAACTTTTCTATAATCAACTAATGCTATTAATTAATCAAATTCACTATCCCAATACCAAACACCTTCTTTATTTTTTTTTCACCAATAAGCCGACAAGAAAGTGTGAAACAATCCGGAGCTGACCAATTGAAAATGTGTGGGGCCAAACTGATAGATTAAAATGATAAGTTAAACCGTTAACAGGGAAAATTGTAATCTAACCGGAATAAAATTTCCTGTCCTTGTAAAGCCTCTGCTGAATCACAGAAAACTGAGAAGGTAACAATGGCTTCACTTCAGCTTATTCTTCCCTGTAGACCCGCTTCAACTTTCCGGCCGAGACGTAGACTCATCCAGTGCACCACCGATCGTCAGGCACTTTTTAGCCGCATTGCTCCTGTCTATGATAACGTGCGCCCTCTCCTCTATCCCTTACGCATCTAAAATTATCATCATTGCTATATCTGAGCGTGTATGCTTATGTGGGACTGCTGTTGCAGTTGAATGACTGGCTAAGTTTGGGCCAACACAGAATTTGGAAGAGGATGGCTGTTTCTTGGACCGGGTATGTTTCGATTTCCCTCGTTTTTCCGCCCAATTCTTTTTCGTTTTATTTTGGCATCATTTTCTGTTTATTTTTGTATGCATATATGTGCATAATGCAGGGCAAAAGAAGGTGATAATGTACTAGACGTGTGTTGTGGTAGTGGAGACTTAGCCTTTCTTTTATCTGAGAAAGTTGGGCCATATGGCAAGGTCAGCTCCCCAGTTCTCAACCATTCTTCTTTACATCAACATTTGTTATGACAGCTTAAATCGTTATCTGCTTATTGCTTATTTTAATTTGCTTGGCATTACCACCTACCCTAAGTTCAAATGCTCTGAGGTGTCAATGTCCAAAATTGGCAGCCAACCCCTTTGCTGATTGAGTGATTTGGTGTCTGATGCCAGATTCCATTGAGCATTTTAAGCAATTATAGTTGTTGGTACTGGGATTTTTGGAGTCCAATATAGGTTCATTTTAGGGTTTGCAATTTATTTTTAATTGTAGTTGGTGTGATTTGTGTGAAAAAAGTTGTAAGAATGATGAAACAAGTCAAGATTGTGAAGTGGAAACCACAAAGGGAATAAGCATGGGGAATTTTAGGCTAGGCGGGCAAGAACTCCATTCCGCTATAGTGTCATATGTACATGTACATGAGTGATGAGAATATAAGCTCTGTATTTGTTTAGAAATAGAGTCTTCTGGTGTTGTAGTTTGAGTCTTCTTCCATGGAGTTTCATAAGAGAGGTAGGGAAAAGTGGAGTATATCTTGTTGTTGGAGACAGAGAATGAGTGGGTCTCAGTGTGTGAGAGAGAATACCCTTGTTTCCTAATGTTTCCTGTATAAATATTCCTTTTAAATGCTGCCAATTGTGCTGGGTGCCTGGGTATACCTTCCTAATATTTTGTCTTGTGTTGATAACTAACTGATTAGAAGTGGGCTACACCCTATTTGGGCCAACTAGTGAACTTCATACAATAAAGGGCTTTTGCCCAGTACAGCCATGCCAACAGTAGTATCACAGCCTTCATTGAGGCAGAATTGGTCAATCCTGCTGATGTGACACCTGGGAAGAGGCTGAAGAAGAAGGGGATGATGAATTAGATTCTGACAGGACAAAATGGGGCAAGGTTGAGTTGTTTGAAGGAATTCTTTGATCCTCATGTTCATCATATAAACTAAATTCAAAAATAGAATTCATATAGTTGAACCCGACTAACTTGAGTGAAGGTTTGGGAGGATGGACATGATGACAAAGCTGATGTCTTCTTTGTTTTTTTTCCCCTTTTAAACAGGTCCTTTTTGAGATGTATATTTACACACTTGGGAATGTCCTTAAAGGGCAATATACATCTATCCCCAAAACTTTTAGTTCAATTGCAGAGTGCTTGCAAGAGGATATTCTTCTACAAGAGGTCAAAAGGATGCATATTGTTTTGGGGCAATAAGTAGAATAGAAGTGGTGTGACAGTATGAGGAAAATATAAGTGTAAACTAATAATCACTAGAAGTTCTCATTACATTGTTTCAAGTTGATAACTAAAATCAGTTTGGATTTTAATTAACTTTCTGAGTTGAAAAGGATGAAACAAAGATGATAGAGCACTTGATACTGCTGTATGTTCTTAAGCTGATCCGCAATATGTTAACCTGTGAGGAGAAAATTGACCATTATGAGAGTCAGGGGCTGAAATGTTTTTTTTTTTAAGGAACCTAAAGGCTGACAAGATGGTATTTAGCACGGTTTCCAAACTTCGTTATAGAGTGAAAAGTCACTGCCGCTAAAAGAGGTTGGACAACTAGGTGTTCATGCTCCACTGAACTTGACCTGTTTCACCATTTCTTCCATCCTGGGTGTCACTACAAACTTTCTACTGAAAATTGGTCAGAATAAAAATACCCCGTTAGCAGTAGCTAATAGCTTACTTTTGCTGTATGTTGGACAAGACATTATTTTGAATTGCTTTAACAAGTCTGATTAAGGCTTTCTACACCAATAACCCGGATGAATTGTGTCTAAAACTCACCAGATTGAATTCTTTATCATGAAGAGCTTTATCCTCTATTTAGTAACTTGACTGATAAGTGAAAAAAAGATTGCCATTTATTTCACCTTGTTCAACATTTAGATTAATCAGTCATGAAACATGTATTTTTTCTGCTTGATGTACTTTCTTTTCAATAGCATAAGATATGTGGGTGATGACTCTGATTACAGTTAGGGATAATGGTATTCTCTAGACCTGGATTGCAAAATAAGTCTTTCACTATATTGACCTGTTCCATTTTTACATTGCTTTACCATTGTTTATGGTAAAGAATGCAATGCTGTTTTTATTAAGACTAAATTTTGCCGTTGTTGTGAAAGAACTGACAGTTATTACTGAGTTGTCATCCCTTGGATTTGATCATGGGGTGCCTCCTACCTAATACTCATTAGCTTCCAAAATTCCTGATTTTAAATTCAAATTTGATGTGTGTGTTTTTTTTTTTTTTTTTTTTTTTTTTTTTTCTACTTCATCCTTAACTTTTCAAGTCACAATCTTGCAGGTGGTAGGCCTTGATTTCTCAAAAGAGCAATTATTGATTGCTTCATCTAGGCAGAACTTACGGTCAAAAAACTGCTACAAGAATATTAAGTGAGCATTGGTAATTGAGATGTTTGTTTACTTGATTATTTGGCTAATATATGGAAAGCTCCTTAAGGAGACAAGTAGGCAATTTTCTGCAAAATGTTGTCTATGATGCATCTGCAATTCGTCCGCATAAAGTGTCATATATGATTCAACTATGATACATAAACATAATTATCTTCTTTGTAGTCTATAGTCAATTGCATGTTTTTAATCAAAGAGGTACACCATATTATACAATATAGGTGGATTGAAGGCAATGCACTTGATTTGCCCTTTGCGGACTCTTACTTTGATGCCGTTACAATTGGCTATGGACTGAGAAATGTGCCTGATGTAAATAAAACTATGGCGGAGATCCATCGAGTTCTAAAACCAGGGTCTAAAGTATCTGTCCTGGATTTCAATAAGAGCGTGAACCCATTAGCCACATCAATTCAGGTACTTTCGCAGGAAGCTCAAAATGTATTTTATGCCTTCAATAAGTGTGCTTCTAATCTTTTCTGAATGTACAATTTTGAATCATTATTCGTGTTCTATTCTTGTAGGAATGGATGATTGACAATTTAGTTGTCCCCGTGGCAAGTGGTTATGGCCTTGCAGACGAGTATAAATACCTGAAAACCTCGATCAAGGATTTCCTGACTGGTCTGTTCTCTTTACTTATAACTCTCCACTCTTAAAAGTTTTAGATTGAATTGTTCAATTTACCTCTAGTCTTTAAGCCATCTATTGCTGATTGTGAATAGTGTTTTTCTTCACTAACAGAGCCAACTAAACTTGTTTTCATGTGCATTCTTGACTTGATCAAATACGCAAAGTTGATGAGTTGTAGTTTTGTACAACACAGGAAGGGAGTTGGAGAAGCTGGGCTTGGAAACGGGGTTTTCTACTGCCAAACATTACGAAATTGGCTTAGGGCTGATGGGGTGTTTGGTAGCGACACGATAAAGAGGACACAACACGACACGACTCTCTTCTAGCTAGAGTAATGTTTCAGTAACAACAGAATACGACGAGGGAGGAGGAATGATTGATTGGTCGTTTTTTGTTGGGATGTTTGTCTGTGTTTTCCTCCAAGTTGAGCTCAATGTATGATGTGCACGTCTGGTGAGATCCCCCACGATTTCTCCTACCATTTTATCTAGATGGATAATTTCATGGAGAGCATGATCTCTGGACAAGGAACACACTATAAAACTATGCATTCATTGTAATTTTTGAATTGTTTATTCACTTTGAAATGCAAGTTTCTTTGGGGTACATCTCATGGGGTTTGATGGAGAAGGGGAGTGATGAGATTCGAGCCTGAATGGTGCCATTTAAAAGGGGTGTTGCCGAGCATATTATTAAAAATAAAAAATAGCTTCCAGGTTTAGTGTAGTTGGTTCTGTCTGACTTACAGGTCATGATTGAAGGCGGCATATGATGATTTTACCAGTACGTTGATTATGCGATCTGTTGGGATCACCTAAGTTTAAATAAATAAATAAAATATTGAAAGTAAGTTTTACGTGAAAGATTAAAATGAAAAATTAAAACTTATGAGTTAATTTTCAAACCGGTCATCTGATTATATCTTTTTCTTAAATTGGTCTCTTGACTTTTAATTTCTTCAAAGTGGTCATCTGACTTTTGAATTTTAAACCAAAATAGTCCTCTATTAGCTTTGACGTTAAGTTGGTGTTAAATTGAAGTGTAAAACTGAAAATTTAGATTTTGCACTCCAATTTAAAGCAATTTGCGATTCCTTTCAACAGTCTGCGCACATATTTTTTTAAATTAGGCATTTGCTCTCTTAAATCTGCAATCAAAATGTGGGATAATCAACTAGAAGGTCAAAAAAGTGCATCTTCAACTTCATCCACAAACTTTTCAAGGCAAAGATTTCTGGCCTTCTAGTTGGTTATCCCACATTTTGATTGCGGATTTAGGAGAGCAAATACCTAATTTGAAGAAATATGTTCTCAGATTGTTAAAAGGAATTACATATTGCTTTAAATTTGAGTGTAAAACCTAAATTTCCAGTTTTACCCTTCATTTTAATACTAACTTAACACCAAAGCTAACGGAAGTCCATTTTGACTTAAAATTCAAAAGTTAGAGGACCACTTTGGAAAAATTAAAAGTCAAGGGACCAATTTGAGAAAAAGATTATAGTCGGAGAATCATTTTGAGAATTAACTCAAAACTAATTATAAAGTTGTTCTTAAAGTATGAAAAAAAGTTAAATATGTCATTGAATTTATTGCTTCTATGCAATTGGGTCAATAAACTTAAAAGGTTTGCAATCGAACGATCAAACAAACAAAATATGTGCAATTATGATATTGGGTCACTGAATTTATTGCTTCTATGCAATTGAGTCAGTAAAACTAAAAATTTTGTAATCGAACGATCAAACAAACAAGATATGTGCAATATGATATTTTTACAATTTTTTTTTAATAAAATATAATCATATTGCTTACCTAGTATGTACTAAGAGTCGTCATTTTCTCCACCATACTAATTGGGATGAAAGATTGAAATGTTATAATTTTGAATTGCATTAAAAGAAATCATAAAAATGTCTCAATCACACATACTCTGCTTGTTTAATGATTTGATTGTACACTTTTAAGTTTAATGACATAATTGCATAATTTCAAATATACACCATGGCCTGTACGTGGCAATTTTTATTTTATAGAGCAGTTGATCTAAGGCTGAGATATTTATCTGCATGTTTCAAACACACACACACACACACATATTGTTGGGTGTCCGAGTTCAACCTTGCTCAATTTGAGACATGACGTTGTGACTTATATGGAGGGATGCAGTTAAATGGTTAATGTTCACTTTGACAACTATACAGTAGTCACATGATGACACCTTTTTTTTTTTTTTTTTTTTTGTCGATTATTGATACTACTTTGTAATAGAGTTTATAATGCTAAAAAAAAGAAAAAAAAAATTCTTCTACCTAAATAAGCATAAATGTAATAATAAAAAAAAAAAATAGAAGAAGCTTGGAGTAGGAAGATGGCCTGAGACCAAGTCCGGGCAGTCTCCTGGCTTGCCGCTTTCCCATGCAAGCCAACCATCCCATCCCGCATTACTGTTTTTCCTCTCCTCCTCACGTTTCCCAATCTCGATTCTCTCTTTCTCTTTCTCTCTCTCTGTCTGTCTGTCTTTCTCTCTCTGTTTCTCTCTCCCTCCACTTCATTCTCATGCCATAGCAAGCAAGCAAGCAATGTCCTTTTCTGAACGAATCCCCGCTTCCCCACCACTACTACCTGTAATTGATCATTGATACACTCACATATATACGTACATTATCTCTCCCATTGTTCTCACTTTCAATTTTGGGAATATGACGGAAGAATTCGAAGAAGATGATCGGAACGCATTAGCGGGGCTGAGCAGTGCCCCGCCTCGCCGCAAGTCCCATTCCTACAGCCAGCAGCTTCGCACCAACACCGGCAGCCACTACAAGCGCCACCACCAGGTCCGCAAGCACAGCCTCGATGAGGACCGCATTTCCGCCGACATTATCAACAGCCAAAACGCCGTCTTCGACAGCGCCGACTACGACGAAGATGCCGCCTATTATCACTATTCCACCGTCAACGGCGACCAGCAAGACTACAATCGTTTGGTGGAGGGCCACGATGGCGGCTGCCCCCCGCCCGGTGAAGGATCCCAGGAATTCCAGAACAAGCACTATTTGCCCGAGTTCATCGGCGCCGGAGGCGGCACCGGAATCTTTAAAGTCCCATCTCGCTCTGCTGTACACCCTGGCCGTCCGCCTTGCCTCGAGCTCAGGCCTCACCCTCTTAGAGAAACGCAGGTAGATTTGTATTTTTCGGTTTGCTCATTCTCCGTTTCTCATTGATGTCAAATTCGAACTCTCCTGATTGAGAATATATGAATTTATAAGGTCATGGATTAGACTAGCTAATTAATTGCAAATGATCTCAATAGTAGATTATAATAGAACTTAATTTGGAATCTTGTATATGTAGTTATCACTTGTTAATATAATTATTCTTATGTTTTTTTTTTTTTTTTGCACATTATACACATTTTGAACTTGTTAGAGTTCCACATTGAGAATATATGAGTTTGTAAGGTTATGTGTTAGACTAGCTAATTGATTGCCTAGTTGAATGATCCGATTGGATTCAATCTTTTAGTGTGACCTCTGTCCAATCTTAGATTATAACAGAACTTAATTTGGAATCTTGTATATGTAGTTGTCACTTGTTAATTATTCAAATGTGACTGCAGGTTGGTAAATATTTGCGAACCATTGGTTGTACTGAGACACAGCTATGGGCAGGACTAGAGTCAGGGGTAAGAGTGTGGAACTTTTCAGATGCATATGAGCCAGGGCCTGGAATGGGGGGAAGGACAAGGAGAGGGGATGAGGAGGCCGCGCCCTTTCATGAATCAGTGGTTACATCTCCTACACTATGTTTAATGGTTGATCCCGGGAGTAAGTTAGTGTGGACTGGGCACAAGGATGGAAAGGTTAGGACTTGGAAGATAGACAAGTGCAATTCAGACGATACACCTTTTAAGGAAGGTCTCTCCTGGCAGGCTCACCGTGGTCAAGTTTTATCAATGGTGACTTCTTGTTATGGTAACTAACGATTACTCTTCACTTGGACACGCCTTTTAACTCATCTATTCATATGTGATGCCTGCCAATTAATGTTGATTAAGTCTACTTCTATGAGGTAACTTGTTTTTGCTAAAATGTCTTGAGCTGAACTGCAGAGGTATCTGATTGAACCTTAGATTTGTCCTGGTAATTTGGATCCTCAAGCTTAATTTTGTTTATTATAATAATATTGCTTACAATGACTTTATTTCATGGACATTTGGCCCAGGTGATATATGGTCTGGTTCTGAGGGTGGTGTCATTAAGATCTGGCCATGGGAAAGTGCTGAAAAATCTCTCTGTTTGTCGCCTGAAGAGAGACATATGGCTGCCTTACTTGTGGAGAGGTCAGGCATTGATCTTAGGAGCCAAGTGACTGTTAATGGTGTCTGTAATATCTCATCCTCTGAGGTGAAGTGTCTATTGTCTGATCATGTTAGAGCTAAAGTGTGGGCAGCTGGATCCTTATCCTTTTCATTGTGGTACTTCTCTTAATCACTTTATCTTTGTTTTTAGGGTTTTTTACAATTCTGAACGAGAACCAGTGAAAACGTATCTGACTTTATATGCTATGCTGGTTCTTGATTGATTTGTTTGTAAAAAAGAAAGGATGAGAAGTTTATGATTTCTTATCATCCCAAATTATTCTGATAGTTGGTAAACTTCAGGGATGCTCGTACAAGAGAACTTCTGAAAGTATATAATGTAGATGGTCAGATTGAGAACCGAGTTGACATGTCTTCAGCCCAAGACCAACCAGTTGAAGATGAGATGAATGTTAAGTTGGTGCCCAAATCTAAAAAGGAAAAAACAGGTTTTTTGCAGCGGTCACGGAATGCTTTGATGGGTGCAGCAGATGCTGTTCGTAGAGTTGCATCTAAGGGAGCAGGAGCATTTGTGGAGGAAGCTAAGAAAACTGAAGCAATGTTGCTTGCTCCAGATGGAATAATTTGGACTGGATGTTCAAGTGGCTTACTTGTGCAGTGGGATGGAAATGGCACCCGCTTGCAAGACTTTCTTCACCATCCTTGTGCTGTTCTATGCTTTTTCAGTTATGGATCACGAATATGGGTTGGCTATGCAAGTGGTATTCTACAGGTGTTAGATCTTGAAGGAAACTTAGTTGCAAGTTGGGTTGCTCATAATGGCCCAGTTGTGAAGTTGGCGGTTGGAAATGGCTATATTTTTAGCTTGGCTAACCATGGTGGTATACGTGGATGGAGCCTTGCCTCTCCAGGACCCATTGATAACATTTTGCGACAAGAATTGACAGAGAAAGAAGATACCTATACAAAACAAACGAATATCAGAATTTTAATTGGAACATGGAATGTTGGTCAAGGAAGAGCATCTCAAGAAGCACTTAATGCATGGCTGGGCTCTGCAGTATCAGATGTTGGAATCGTAGTTGTTGGATTACAAGAAGTGGAAATGGGTGCAGGGTTCCTTGCAATGTCTGCTGCTAAAGAATCTGTATGTCCTCTTGTTACACACACCCCATTTATATACATTTTGACACAGTGATGATAGGTTTCTGAGTAAACAAGTTATCTTATTTTATTTTTGATAGTATGGTTGGGATGGAGAATCTTAAGCCACATCAAAATTATCCTAGTCTACTATTCTTCTTCTTGTGGCAGCATGCTTCCTTTCTCCTTAGTCCTTAAAATGCATGGGCAGTTGTGATAATATAGTTTAGTATTCAAAAAATGTGCAAAAATTTAGGATTTTGTAAAAACTCCATGAGACGATATTACTTTTATTTTTATTGTATTTGTTTTGCATGGAGTTGTTCTAATCGCTCTTTGTAAACTGTAGGTAGGACTTGAAGGAAGTTCTATTGGACAATGGTGGCAGGATGCTATAGGGAAAGCTTTAGATGAGGGATCAGCTTTTGAACGTGTAGGATCCAGACAGCTGGCTGCTTTGCTTATAACTATCTGGTAATCATTGGTAGCTCCTTTTGTAGAAACATTTCATAGAGATTAAAGTTGTGTGATATGATATTGAGCTAGTACTAGTATGTGTTAGCTCTAAGTCCTATTGTTGGGTGATGGTTTTGTTCAGGGTAAGAAAGACGCTAAGAACACATATTGGGGACCTTGATGTTGGAGCAGTTGCATGTGGTTTAGGTCGAGCAATCGGTAATAAGGTAACTTTTATCACGAACATCAACTACTAACATACAGAAATTGGAGCTGTAGCTCTCCAGAGAAAGCTTTAAAGCATTGGGCTGTTGTTGTGTTTTTCCTGCATTGTTAAGTGGTATCTAAATCTCTGTTGGTTGATACTTGATAAAATGGGAGGAGGGGCTTTATTAGCTTAGTCATAAAGATTGAAATATAAAGCACAGCAATAGATGAAGGTTTTCACTTTTCAGCCATTGTTTCTGGCATTCACAAATCAGATTGGAATAAATTTTAGTGAATGGTGTTTCTGTTTCATTAAGAGAAAAGAATGCATTTTTAATAATGGCTTGTATAATCTTGCAATTTATGTTTCTCCATCATTATCATTATCATTATCATCATCTTAATTACTATGACTGACTAAACTTACATGCAAACACTGCATTTTAGTTATCATTACGCATTCACCGTGCAGGGTGGTGTTGGTTTGAGGTTGAGAGTATATGATCGCTTAATGTGCTTTCTGAACTGTCACTTTGCGGCACATTTGGAAGCAGTCAACCGGCGAAATGCTGATTTTTACCATATATTTCGAACAATGGCTTTCTCAAAGTCTACCATCTTCAACGCTGCCGGTATGCTGCGATACCTGTTTTTGTCTTGCTCTCTTGTGTTGTCCACATATTTATTTTGGCTGCTTTACACTTCTGGCTTGCCATGGATCATCTTCATCTCTCTTGCAGCTAGCATCTCATCTGCTGCTCAAATGCTTCGGGGTACAAATGTACGGATATTCTCTCGGAGCATTAGTCTGTCTCATTGATTCACCAAAATTACTTCACAATTCATTTAACTCTGGCTAGAATCATTCACAGGCTCCATCAGCTAATCCTGAAGAGGGGAGGCCTGACCTTGGTGATGCTGATATGGTTACTTTCTTTGGGGATTTCAATTATCGCCTTTTTGGGATAACTTATGATGAAGCGAGGGACTTGGTTTCACAGAGAAGCTTTGATTGGCTTCGAGAAAAGGATCAGCTGAGAGCAGAAATGAAAGCTGGTAAAGTTTTTCAAGGAATGCGCGAAGCAATCATCAGGTTTCCTCCAACCTACAAGTTTGAAAAGGGAAAACCTGGACTAGGAGGTACGAAATGTATATGTTATTGTTATGTTGAAAGTATTCTTCTTATCACACCTCCTGTGTAGTTTAGTTATGTCTTTCTATAATCCTTTTAGGATATGATTCGGGTGAAAAGAAACGGATTCCAGCCTGGTGTGATAGGGTACTATATCGTGACAACCGAGCAACTATGAATACTGAGTGCAGCTTAGAGTGTCCAGTAGTTGGATCTGTTGTACAGTAAGTAGTTTCATGGCTTCTTTTTATATAGCCTGCATTAGTCTATCTTACAAATGGACTATATATTCTCTTATGACAGGTACGAGGCTGTAATGGAAGTAACAGAAAGTGATCATAAACCAGTACGATGCAAATTAAACGTTGAAATTGCTCACATCGATAGATGCATAAGGAGACGAGAGTTTGGTAAAATTTATCAGAACAACGATAAAATCAAGGGTTTCCTTGAAGAATTACTGGATGTTCCTGAGACAAGCGTGGGCACTGATAAGATAGTTCTTCAGAATCAAGAAACATTCAACTTAACAATAACCAACAAGAGTGGAAAGGATAAAGCTGTTTTTCACATTCTATGTAAAGGACAAGCCAATACTGAGGAGGAGGAGAAGGAGAAGCCATCAGAATATCGCCCCAGAGGGTCCTTGGGGTTTCCTCGCTGGCTTGAGGTTAGAACATAATAATGCGCTCTAGTTTTCAGTCAGTCATCTCAGAAAGACAAAACATATTTTACTCATATGCATGTATGTATGTATGTATGAATATATCAGGTAACACCTGCAGCAGGGGTGATCAAACCCGAACAGAGCGTAGAAGTATCGGTACACCAAGAGGACTTCCACACCCCGGAAGAATTTGCAGACGGGTTTCCACAAAGCTGGTGGTCTGAAGACAACAAAGATAAAGAGGTGGTATTGTTGATCAATGTGGTAGGGAGTCGTTCCACGGAGTCAGTAACGCACCAGGTGCGCGTTCAGCATAGCTATTCACCCAGCGGTGCATCAATTCGCTCTGATCCCAAAAGCTCCAGCTCTAGAAGACAACCACCGTCCCAGCCAAGGTAACTCTGCTATGCTCTGCTTTGAAGCTAGCAGGCAGGCAGGCAGGCAGGATGAGCAGTAAAACATCTTTCAGTTTATTGTTGGTCGGTCATCTGCATAATGAAGAAGAATGAATGTATGCAGATAGATATAATTTATTTTCTTTCAGCGCATTTGGTGGGGATGGATTGAATGATGAGATTCAAACTCACTTGTACTGTCTCAAAAGGGTGTACTTTTACCTCCATATGCAATGCAAGTATGTTTGTAGTTGTCCGTGATACAAATTCACTTTTAATCCCAGCAAGATTTTGTGGTATTTGGAAATATTTTTTACTTAATATGCCTGAACATTATTGTTTTTTTTTTTTTTTTTTTTTTTTTTTTTTTTTTTTTTTTTTTTCATAATAAAAACATTGCACTAATAAATAAAAGATAATTACTGCAAGCAGTTTACCAAATTATTTAAACTTTTTTTTTGGAAAGATAAAACGAGAATATATATATATATATATATATATATATATATATATATATATATATATATATATATATATATATATATAAGAGTTCAGCTCTAAGACATGAGCAATAGAAGGAAAAAGAATCGAAAAACAGTCCACACAGTCAGACTTAAACACGGCTTCTCGAGCTAGCTCGTGGACAATCCTGTTTGGGGCAACCTTGTTTGCAGACTGTTTCACAAATAAAAAGCTGAGATTAGAAAAGCCTTTAGCGATGTCATTGATAATCAAATCAAAAGAAGAACACAGAATGTGACTGTTAATGCCATGAATAACTTTGATGCAATCCGTCTCGACCTGGACATTGTCAAGATTGAGCGACTGTTAATGCCATGAATAACTTTGATGCAATCCGTCTCGACCTGGACATTGTCAAGACTCAAGATTGAGCTCCTTAAGCCATTTCAATGACTCCCTAACTCTATAGGTGTGAATTAACCTTCCTAGTGAGCTTCCTTCGCAGCCACAAAGAGACCATTGTCATCACGAAGAACAAACCCCAAACTCCGCAGCCACAAAGATACCATTGTCATCACGAAGAACAAACGCCAAACTCATCTTTCTACTGGATGAATTCAAAGCTGCATCAACATTGAGCTTGAGACAGCCGACTGGAGGTTTAACCCATTTCTCATCCTGAGAGGCTCCTTGATTCTGCTAAATTGCACATTGATTGACTGACTGCCAATCCGAGAGGAAAGTTTTGTGCACCTGAAACAACATCATGAATAGATAGCACAAGATTATTCCAAATCTTCTCATTTCTAGCCTCCCAAATCTTCCAACGTATAGAGATCATCGAACAAAGATCACTGTCAGATAAGGTGTTGGAATTGATTTCAAACCACTCCAAGAAGGAACCACAGTTTAGATGAACAACTTTATCAAATAACTCCCACCAGCCCTGTAACAGCCTCGTTTTCTAGAGCCTAGATACATTACGAGCTTACACAGCGGAAATAACACTAAATGGGAAATGCTACCGTCGCAGCCATCCACTCTTGGATGACTACAAGGCTAAACTACTAGATCTCAACTTATACAATACATCAAACAACAATGATTAGGTAGGCCCAAACATCTATTCATTTATATAACTCACATCTCAACGAAGACTTAACTTGGAAATCCATATCCGTTCTATTATACAAGCGAGCTAAGGGTTAACATTATTAACACATACTTGGAACTAGCGATAACATAAACTATCTATCTAACTCCTCAAAGCGCGCTTCAACAAACATCACTCCAAACCTGAAAAGGGTTATAAAAGCACATAGGAAAAAAAAATAAATCCGTTAGCATAAAATGTTAAGTATAAACCACTCAACCCTGTAACATAACTATAGATATAGATTTTTGGAAAACGGTTGACATTCAAATACAACGACTATACACATAGGCAATAGGATAAACCAACAATGAACCCAAGTAAGGATACTATACATATAAACATGTATACTCAACAACTTATGCAATAACAACGCATTTCTAAGATAACAATAAGCCAGAGGTAAAAGTACCAAGTAAGAATCATACTATCATACGAATACATACAAACAATGTAACATGCTTCACTTCTCAAATACTCAACATCAAATACTATGCAATAATGTAAAGTCATACGATAGATGCAATAGTATAGATATATAGGTACTCATAATCTCGATAAAAGATATAATACTTTTCTGCGGAGGACCTCTTTCACATCTTGTGTTTCTCTTTTCTCTTCTTTCTTTCAAAACTAGGTCTATGAGGCAGGTACTTCGCTGCAGCGAAGCCCTAGCAACGGTGCTTCCCACACAACCGCCACATCTGCGCACCTACGGAACCTCGAATCGTGAACGGATCTATCCGGGCTAGCAAACAAGGGCCGGCCTAATACTCATCTTGCTCACAGAACCAATTCTCTAGGTTCTTAATCTTTCTTTCTTTCTTTATTTCTCCGTAGAATCGGGTATCATACTTTCAGTGTGTGTGACACCCCGAAAATTCTATCCTTTAAATATGATTAATTGGATAATTAATCCTAAGTCATCCTTGTGGACTTTCTTATCAATTTCCCAAATTGATAGTCGGAGGACTTAAATTGACCAACTCCTTGGTCAATTGATTTAGGTAAAAAAGTGGTACCTTTAGCTTTGATGGTTGTACCTAACTCTTTGGGGTCTTCCTGAGCTTTTCTAAGGAAAGTAAGGGCATTATAGTCTTTTCCCATTTGCTTGGTCTTGAAGCCTTACTCTATCAAGCCTAAATCTCATTTCTCCACTTTGACAAGAAAACCTTTCTCTACATTCTCTCTAAGAAAACTTGGCTTCTTCCCCAAGCCAAGAAGAATCTCCTCCATCCTTGCTAGGAATCATTCCAAGATTCCACCTTTCCATCTCTCAAGCTTAAGGAAGGGTAAGATCTAGGATTAGTTGGTGTTTTTAGTTAGCTTTACCTAGTCTTTATCTAAGATTAGTGTTTTTCTTGTGGTTTTAGTTGTGTAAGAAGATTTGGTTGAAGAGGAGCTTCAAGGGGAAGCTTAGGAGGGAAAAGAGAGAAGTCTTTTGGTCTACAAAGGTAATCTATGCTATACAAAACTCATTTTCTATTTGCCATTGATGATTCTTGACTTCTATTGATGATTCTTGATGTTGTGAGTGATTTGATACATGATCTTGTGATAATGCATGTTTAGAGCTTGTATCTAGGCTTCTTAAATGCTATCTTTCGATCTATTCTTAGGTTCAAGTCATTTCCTTGTTGTATGTGAGATTTGAGGTGTTTTAGACTTGAACTTGGCTTTGTTGATGAAATTCCCCGAAGGGAATTATTGGTGTACAGGACATTCCTCGCGGGCGGTTGTCCACCCGCCGCCTCACCCGCGGGTGTTGGTGTGTACCCGGCGAGCAGAGTCGCGGGTAGGGACCCATATAACCTAAAATATAACCCTTAACCAAACAAGGCAATATTATATTACACAATCCAAACCAAACACATAAGGTAATCTTACATTTCCAAAATCTCACATTACCTTCCTGGAGGTAATCTTATTATCTGGAGTAATCCAAGATTCCGTGAACCAAATGCCCCCTAAGTCTTATCTATAATACTTTAGGTTATAAATGTGGTACTTGGAAAAGTATAATAGACAATTTGCAGAAAATAAAGTGTCATTACATAGTAAAATTGCAGGTATAATCAATACTTTAAACATTATATATAATACATTTTAGCACAAATATAATACTTTATAGTAAAATTATAATAGATATTGATACTGTAAATACAAAGCGATGTCCCAACTACGTACAAATCAATGGGTCAAATCGCATGCGGGTCCTTTTATAGTCTGCTTGTTGGTTTAAGTCTTAAGTTCGGTAAACGACGTGAAGTCAGAGAGTTCTAAGGCTCGGCACGTGAAGATGCCAAAAGTCCCCCCCTCCTAGCACTTAGGGGGTGTTTGGTTGGCATGAATTGCATTGGCATTGAATTGCTATTCAATGAAATGATAAACTACATTGTTTGGTTGGAAGAAATTGCAATTCCCTCAATTCATTGAATTGCAATTCATAGGTCCCTCTATGAATTGCAATTCAATGAATTCATCTATACAATGAAAAGGGAAAAGGAAGGAAATGACATATTTGTCCTTGAATGTTATTATTAATATCATTACACAAGGGTATTTTAGTCTTTATATCACTTCTTCCATTTCCATTATTCCTTCCTACCAAACAATGTAATTGTAATTTCTACTTTATTCCCAGCTTATTCTTTTCCCACCGAATTACAATTCATTTCCCCCAGCATTCCTTCATTCAAACCAAACATCCTGTTAATGCGATATTTATAGGGGGGCGGGGGGCGGGGGGCGGGGGGGGGGGGGGGTGTGAAGGGAGCACATGTCAGAGGCTTGGCATGCACGTGTGACCCATGCATAAGGGAAGGTCAGAGGCTTCGTTGATTCCTCCACGTGTGTTAAGGTTCCTGATGTTGAAATAAAGGAGTAATGTTTAGCTTTCTAAGTAGACTTGTTCGGATAGTTCATCCCGACCTAAGAAGGTCAAGAAGGATCTTAAAGCGAACGAAGACTACTGCCAGCTAAGTCTTTGCTCGGTTCTCACCCTCAGGTCGGATTTTGAGGTCAGTTACGCTCAGGAATAATTCTTTCTAGTGACTTGACCGGATATCGAGTAGGTATACGATACATACAGGTAAGTATACCCGAAATTATTCCCTAACAGATATTTTGCAAAAAATAATATTACTAAACTCACGGATTAAAACTCGTGAGGTCACATGAAAATAAAAACTTAAAACTCAACAATAATAATAAGATATACGAGTAGTAGTTTTTATTTGTGTCCGAAAAGTAATATTGTGATTAAGAAAAGAGAATAAATAGGCAATGAGGCGAGTAGCGGGAAATGGGGAATTAATGTGCACCTACAGTTTTTTGAGGACCGACTCTGTCTAACGTATCTCTCGCCTCCCTCCCGCCCGCTGGTGCTGTATATACAAACGATACTTCATCTCCAACAAACCGTCCCTTCCCTTCCTCTTGCCCCGCCCCCTCTCCCGACGTTGGGGCTCCTAACTCCTAACTCTACAAATTACTATATATCCAATTTTGGTTTTCGAATTTTGATTTTGATTGATTAGGAAATTAAATTAAACCCACTTTATATAGCAAAGAACAACACTATGGATTCCTCCTTTCTCTCAATGGTTGCAACCTTACATTCATCGGCGACTTCCTCCTCCTCGTCGCTGCTGGATTTCGACATGGACTCCTCCTCCTCCATCTGCATTTCTCCGCCGCCTCATGATCTGCCGTCCTTCAGAAACCTCAATTCTGTTTCTCCTCCGCCGCCTAACGATTCGCACTCCCTCAATTATTACTACGCCGCCATCAGGAAGCAGCAGCAACAGCAGCAGCAGCTCAACGCCGAGGCTCCCGCATTCATCCCTCGGAGCTCCTCCTCTCCGTCTCTCACTACCTTTCACGCCGCCGCCGCGGCGGCGGCGGCGGCGGTGCCGCCCAAGTCGGCGTCGCACAGGCGGACGCCGTCTGCGTCTTCCGCCACGGTCCCTCACCATGCGAAAACAACGGTGATGCACGTGTATACTACCCCTGACGGGACCACATACCACCATATCACCACCCACGTCCCTAATAATGTCCAGGCCAATAATTATCCCAGCTTGCCCCAGCAACCCGTTCAGAATCATCGACAGTTGCTTAGAAGTGTGTCCGGAGGGATCCTTGAGAAGACGATGGGGCACAAGGTTGCTGCTGGGACTGCCGCTGCTTCTCCCCAGCCTCTTTCGGACTCGGATCAAGGGTGGAAGAAATTATCTGACGAAGCGTGTAATAAGATTGTTAATCAGGTAAACAAAACCCTTCCTCTGATCTTCTGTGTTTATGTTCATCCTACTTATTCCCTCACTTTTTCTAATCATAAACAATAAATTTCACTTTTGGTATACATCAATTATATTTGGTATATTTAAATACCTAACTACATTACTATGTAATTTGTATCACATTCAATTCTGTCGTTTAATTTCCTAAACAATAAATGCTCCTCCCGAAAAGAGCACTTTCGGAACTTGGAAGAAGCACTCCTAATAAGGAATAGTGTTTCTAGTAGTGCTTCTGGAGCACTTCTTGTAATAGTTAACGGATCAAATATGATACAAATCATACAATTATACAGTTGATTAAAATTTTTTATATTAAGAATCAAATGTAATTTATATATAATATATACCTTCCTAAAAGTGAAATTTATCGGATCATAAAAATAAAAGATTCATATCTGGCCTACTCTTTACGAAGTGACACCATTAACCAGAAAAACTCGTCTTAATTTTCTCTTTTTTTCTGAAAATCCATCTTTTCCTTCACCTACAATTAATCTGATTCTAGACTTCTTTACAACCACATAAAGATCAACGTAGCTTTTTTTTTTTTTTTTTTTTTTTTTTTTCTTCGTGTTTTGTTTGTTTTTTTGCATGGGATGAAGGGATCTATATGCTTGTTTAAGTAGGGAAGGAATTATTATAAGAGCTATTTATTTCCTTATTGATGTTGTAAATTGAAAAGTAATAGTGACATTGATAACTTGATGAGATATCATATATTATCTAGTTTTCTTGCACAAATAATTATGTTTTCATTGTATTTCCCCCTATAGAATTCTAGGGTTCTTTATATTTCTGTTTCTTTTAAAAGAATGACCTTCCTATGCAAAGCTAGCCACTATATTTGTTTGTTTGTTAGACTTGTTTCCTTTAAGTAATCTCTACTATAATCTGCACCAGAAAAGCTTTCAATTTGTTCTTATTATTGCTGCTGACTGAGAAAATACCCGTCAGATATTCCATTTTGACACTATGTTGCTTTAAGGAAACACCAAAATGATAGACTGACTTGATTATAGGTTGATAAAGGCTTGTTATTTGTAGCATTTCCATGGAGAGATTTGGGAAGCAGTAAAGATTCTCAGTTTAAGTTTTTTGAAGATCTTTTGAGTCTCTTTTCTTCCAGTCCTAAGCTTTTTGGTTGAATTGCCTACAGGTGGAGTTTTACTTTAGCGATTTAAATCTGGCAACTACTGATCATTTAATTAGAATTATGAGCAAGGATCCTGAAGGATATGGTATGATTCTTTTTTTCCAATTGTTGCTTTAATTGCTTGTGAGACAGTTTTTCATCTTTCTTTTTTCTTGTCGTGTAGTACCAATGTCTGTTGTTGCATCCTTCAAGAAGATTAAAGCTCTAGTTAGTAGTCATGCACAGCTTGCTAAAATTCTTCGGAGCTCTACAAAGCTGGTGAGTTTGTTTCGTTTTGCTTGGAGCATTACAATCAATGCTAGATGTTCTTTTGATTTTGTTGATCATGCAGTTTTCACTTTTGCCTTTGTGTCCTTTTAGCATTTATTTATTTTTATCTTTTAATCAAATTGGCGATTTGTTCTGTAGGTAGTTAGTGAAGATGGAAAAAAGGTGAAACGTCAGATTCGTCTGACTGAAACAGACATGGAAGAGCTGCAAGTAGGTTGCCTTCTGGTTATTTTTTGTTTTCACCCTTCCAAATACTTTGTAAATCCCATTGTGAGAATTAACCTTTTAGAAGTTAGATTGGTGTAACTTTTAATTAGTAATATGCAGCTGTGATACCCTTTTCCTAATTAGTGTCCCAGAGTTCTTAACTTTGGTTTTTTTTTTTTTTTTAAATTTCTATTGATTACAACTTTGTTTCACTTGTAGTCGCGTATAGTCATTGCTGAAAATCTGCCCCACGACCACTGCCACCAGAACCTCATGAAGATTTTTTCAGCAGTTGGAAGGTAAACTTCTTTATTAGCTACTAAAAAGAAAGCATGTTCACTTTACTCAAACAAAGGAAATATCAATAATTCTTTTACATCACTGTACCAGTGTGAAGATGATTCGTACTTGTCAGCCTCAGACATCCAGTGGTGGGGCGTCATCTGGAACTAGAACAGCAAAGTCAGATAGCACGGTTTTCAGCAACAAGGTATATACAGCTGCACTAAGTTATTTGCTGCTTAGATTTGCAATTTTTAGGTGCAAAAGAGCACAAATAGGTGGATAATGCCGTTTTTGCTGCCCTTGGTTTTGATGGAATTTTACACATTTTTGTTCAAAAACTTATTGGCAATGCCGCTTTTTGGTACCATTGGTTAGGATAGAACTTGATAAATAGTTTACTTCAAAAACTTGCTGGCAATATCAGAAGTGGATGGGACGATAGGACATCTAAAATGTTCTGATTTTTAGATGTTTTTAATCACTTATACACAAAAGATAATAGAATAGATAGTTTCTTTGTGTTTCTGGACCTAGTGGATTTGCAATTCTATTTGGTATGGCAATTTTCCTGACACGTCATTTCCATATGCAGTTGCACGCATTTGTTGAATATGAAACCATTGAGTTGGCTGAGAAAGCGGTATGTCAATATCACCACATTGCGGGGGAAAGAAAGACAAGAATTTCTTCTCTTTTTTTTGGTTTCCTTTTCTATTGGCACATTTCTTATTTTTCTTTCTAATATATATTTTTGCAGATTGCTGAGCTAAATGATAGGAATGATTGGAGGAATGGTCTCAAAGTTCGTCCACTGCTTAAACGCACTGTATGTACCAAGCATTTTATTTTACATCAATTCTTATCTGTATCAAACTACCTTTTTCTTCACAGTTTATATAATGATTAGATTAAAGCTCCTCATTACCTTCACATTATTAGGGGAAGTGAAATATTTTGTCTTAATTTGTAGGCAAAGTCTTCTACACCACGAGCACTGAAAGCTGGTCATGAAAGTGAGGCAACCTTCAAGGAAGATGATATGTTTGGCCATAAGCATCAAATCTCATCAGAACATTCTGAATCTCAATCCAGTGAGCTTGTGGTATGTGCTGTTGTTACTTTTGTCAATGACCTTATAATAGTTTACGGATTTCATATTCATATTATATATATGAATGATCCTATCTCTTTCTTTTGCATCAAAAATTCGTTTCTGACTAGAGAGTAGAGAGGGTAATATATATTTGAGAATCTGAGTTGATGAGTTGGGCAGGGAGAGGAAGAAGGTGAAAAGGAGGGAGTGTGGAGAGCACATAATCGTGGTCGGGGCAAGGGACAGGCAGTTGGGCGTCCCCAGTTTGGAGTGAATAACCAGCGCGGTCCAATGTGTGAGCAGCTCCAGATGGTATCTGGTAGGCAAGCTTCTGTGCCTCGCATGCCGGATGGTACAAGGGGATTCTCAATGGGTCGAGGAAAGGCAATAGCTATTAAAAGCGTTTGATTGTCCGTAATTTTGCTGCTGCATCAATGTCTGGGTTCATTTTTGTGGTGGTGGCTGTATGTATAATTGTATATCCAATCCAATCCAAATCTTATAGCAGTTTTGAGGAAAGTTGAGCCGCCAGTGGGAATGTGGAAGGAAGTGATGGATGTGTTTTTGTTTTGTTTGTTTTCCTCTGTAACACAACTGGGGATTTAACCTACAGAAATACGCGTATAGTATGTATGTTGGATCATAACAGTATATAATGAGAAAGAAATGGATTCAAGATTTGTTAATTTTGTTATGTAGACAAGTTTATACTAAAAATTCCAACAGTAATAACTTTTGACATAAGCACTTAGCGCTTCATCCTAACCTTCAGTTATTGCAATACAGGATGAGAATATAATTGTGTTGTATTCAATAATAATGTCTGAGAGTACAGGGAGCGAATATATAGCGATGCTAGATAGAATTCTAGTCTAACGAATAATATAGTTCTAGTCTAATATGAATAATATAGTCCTAGTCTAATATGAATAATATAGTCCTAATACTCCTTCTAAAGCACAAGGTTGGCTAGCCAAAACATTGAGCTGGTCACATAGAGAGCTTGTCATTGAAAATATCCGCTAGTTGATCTTTGGTTGAAATAAAGTGCACTTCTAACTCCTTTTTGGCTACTTTATCGCTAACAAAATGATAGTCAATCTCAATGTGCTTCGTGCGGGCATGAAACACTAGATTGACACATAAATAAGTAGCTCCCAAATTATCACACCATAGGGAGACGCAGGCGGGATGCCGATTTCATGTAACAGAGAAACGAGCCATGTAACTTCTACAGATATATCAGCGTGTCCCTTGTATTCTGCTTCAGTCGAAGAACGTGCCACAGTCAGTTGCTTCCGATAAACCCAAGATATAAGATTACTGCCCAAGAACACAGCAAAGCCACTAGTAGATTTGCGGTCATTCGAATCGTCAGCCCAATCTGAGTGAGAATAGACGTGAATATCCATAGAGTAGACTGAGAAATACGCAGTCCAAGATTCAGGGTGCCTTTGACATACCGTAGGACTCTCTTTAGAGAGGCCCAGACTGTAGTAGTGGGAGCATGCATATGTTGACACAAGAGATTAACAGTATATATAAGATATATCCGGATGAGTTACCGTAAGATACTAAAGAGCACCAGCAAGACTCCTGTATTGTGTTGGATCGGCATAGGGAATGGCCACGTCGTTTGTGATTTTCGCAGAAGAGACATGTGTGATTACTGGCTTGCAGTCCACCATGCCAGCACGTTTGAGAATATCCTTCATGTACTGTTGTTGGGATAAAAGCATACCGCTAGATAACGGGACAGTTTCTATTCCCAAGAATAAAGAAGGCACACCCATATCACGAACCTTAAATTCAAGTGCTAATTTATCAATAAGAGTAGTAACACGATCTGAGTCAGAACCCATAATTAAAATGTCATCAACATACACCAAGAAATAAAGACGAATATTGTCACAAGAATAGATAAAAAGAGACACATCCGGGTCTTAGAAGGCGAGAAGCTCACAGAGACAAGAAAATCATGTAGCCTTGTGAACCATGCACGTGGAGCCTGTTTGAGACCGTAGAGATTTTTTAATCAAACATACATGATTAGGTAACGACTTATCCTCATAACCAGGTGGCTGTCGCATGTAAACAGTTTCAGCTAGCTCGCCATTTAAAAAGGCGTTGTGAATATCCAACTGGCGAATAGACCACCCACAAGATACGGCTAAAGATAAGAGAAGACGAACCGTAGTGGGCTTAACCACAGGACTAAAGGTCTCAAAAAAACCCTCTCCAGCAACCTTATTAAAACTAGGGATGGCAATGGGTTGGGTGTGGGTCTGAGAGGGCTACATCCATCACCCGACCCACCTTATATTTTCTCCACCCATCCCCACCCCCAATCCGCATCGGGTGAACTTTTTCAAAACTCACCCCCACCCCCACCGGCTCCGGTTGCAGGTGCTCACTACGAGTACCCACCACTTATAATCTTATTATTTAAAAAAAATATTTAAATTACTTACACATAATAAGATAATAAAATTTATTAGTTATACTAAAACATAAAATAATAAAAATATTTAAATAAAATAACAAAATTGTTAATTTTTAAAAATAAACTTAGTAGTTTAGATATAAAAATAGTAAAAATTTACATAAAGTTATAGAAACTCTTATAAATAACTACATGGTGGGTCGGGTGGGGTTCTAGGCGGGTTTTGTACATAGAACTCGAATCCAACTTGACCCACCGCGAATTTACTTTTTTAAGACTCACACCCGATCCATCACCCACTATCACTCAAAATAACCCGACCCACGCGGGGTGGATTCGGGTGGATATCCGCGGGGCGGATTGAAATTGCCATCCCTAATTAAAACCCTTGGCTACTAACCTTGCTTTATGACGGTCTATTGAACCATCGGCATTCCGTTTGGTTCTGAAAACCCACTTACAACCAACAACATTCATACCTGGTTGAGATGGAACGAGACGCCACGTATGATTATGGACCAAGGCATTGAACTCCGCGTCCATTGCATCACGCCACTCAGGAAACTTGACCACTTGAGAGTAACAGGTAGGCTCAGGCGATATAGTGGAAATAGTGGTTAAGGCAACATGTTGATGCGGGCGAGCTGGGAGTGTTCATGCTATCGACCGAGGAGGCGGAGGAGCACGTCGAGGCGTCCACGCGGCCTGCCGCGCTGCTCAACCTGCTGGTCCGAAACAGTCCGCTCACTCGATGCGGACTGCCCGTGACCGTAACCGGCATCACCTCCAGAAGCCGCCACGGGCTCGTGAATCTGCCGAGCGCCACCAGTAATCGTGGTCGAGACATCACTTCCTTGGCCCGTCACAATTGGTGCAGTAGCCCACGGTTCGGAACGCGGTGTAGCAACCTGCGAGGCAATAGGAGAAACAAAGGGAAACACAGTCTCATCAAATCGCATGTGGCGACAGATAAAAAACTTGTTAGTGTTAGTGTCCAAACAACAATAGTCACGATAAGACGGAGGATGGCTTAGAAAGACACATGGAGATGAACGAAACTGGAGTTTATTGCGATTATAAGGACGTAAGACAGGAAAGCACAAACAGCCAAACACTCACAACTAAGAGTAGGACGGGGGAGATCGATGTAGACGGAAGTGAGGGGACTCATCAGACAAAACACGAGTAGGCATTTTATTAATTAGATACACATCAGTTTCAAAAACATAGTCCCAAAAACGAGACGGGACAGATGCTTGAGCCATTAAAGACAGCCTTGTCTCAGCAACATGACGATGTCTGCGTTCTACTCGATCATTTTGCTCGTGAGTATACGCACAGGATTGCCTGTGGCGAATACCCAGCGAAGCAAGAGTGGAACCAAGATTTTTATATTCTCTCCCTAAATCAGATTGAAATGAAATAATTTTGTGAGAAAAAGAACGTTCAACGAGTGACCGAAACTTATCAAATAAAGCATACAAATCATATTTAGCACGCATGGGATAATACCATATATAACGAGTGTAATCATCCACAAATAACACAAAATATTTATAGCCAGACGCAGAAAGTAATGGCGCCGGGCCCCAAATATCTGAATAAATTAATTCCAAAGGATGCGTACTAGTAGTTTCGATACGAGTCAAAGGAAAACGAGAAGATTTTCCCAATTGACAAGAGGAACATACATTGGAAAGATCACTAGAATTAAATGTACCAATAGACGAAGACGTTAAAATTTTACGTAAGACACGAGAATGAGGATGCCCCAACCGCATGTGCCAAATGTAAGAGGATCGCGCAGCAACAAACACAGCAGGAGCTGAGGAGGACGCATGCCATGTGTAGAGACCCCCAAACGCATGTCCCTTAAAAAGAACCTTCCTGGTCAAAATGTCCTTCACATAGAAACAAAGGAGATGAAACTCAAAGAAAACATTATTGTCTTTTGCAAAACGTTGGACGGACAATAGAGAAGAAGAGAAACTAGGGACATGTAAAACATCATGTAACTTAAAAGACCTAGCTAGAATCAGTAGCTAATGAAGCGGAACCAACATTAACAATAGGCAAACATGTACCACTGCCGACTCGCAGAGTCTCCGGGCCATCATAACGTGTCGCAGAAGTCATCAAAGAAGAATCAGGCGTAGCATGATTTGTAGCACCAGTGTCAGGGAATCACCGATGAGGACCGTTGGAATCACCATTATCACCAAAGACGGCCAGATTAGCCTGAAAACCCGGAGCCCCTGAATAACGCCGAAAACAGTTGGCTCCCGTGTGACCAAAACATTTACAAATTTGACAAGGATCATCATAGCGCTAAAAACAATTGGCTCCCGTGTGACCAAAACGTTACAAATTTGACAAGGATCATCATAGTGCCAAAAACAATTGGCTCCCGTGTGAACAAAACGTTTACAAATTTAACACGGATCATCAATGCCATGTCGTTGACTAGACTACTTCTCATACGGTGTATCTTGGTTCAATGCCATCTGCTACTGCTACGAAGCGAGGTGATGCCGTGTCTTTACAAGAAATTAGTTTGGTACGATGCCATCGGAAAACCCTAGCTAACTCATACTAGATGAGAATATAATTATGTTGTATTCAATGATAATGTCTGAAAGTACAAGGAGCGAATATATAGAGATGCTAGATAGAATCCTAGTCTAGCACGAATAATATAGTCCTAATCTAATATGAATAATATAGTCCTACCAAACGGCGCAACAAGAAGTTACGAATTATAGCTGACTTGCACCCCCCCCCCCCCTCCCTCTCCCGCTGGCATTTCCTCAGCTCATCAGGCTGTTTCCTGCAATATAATGCAGATCAGAAGCCCAGACTTGGGCAATTTTGGTGTAGAACAGAGCGATGAACATGTTTGTTGATGATCATCTAATCTAATCAAGATATATATGTATTTATGCCCAGATTAGAGTGCACGATTAGACTAGATGACCATCAACAAAACAAATTCATAGCTCTAACATGCACGCAAATTTGCCCATTAACATTTACATTTGATTTGCGTAATGATGAATATAAAGAGGCTGTTGTGTCATATGAATATGCTGGAGAATATCCATACTCGATGATTGGTGAGAGGCATATGCTTGAGTATATGCCTTAGCATCCGTAGCCTTATATAATTTGGGTGGTTGGTGCTTCTCTTTCCGATTGGTCGTGTTTCAACACGTACATAGTTTTGTAGTTTTTTAAGCTTGCTCAAGTCACTGGTTTAGTAGATAATATTTGAGAGAAGAGACTAATGTTTGAACCTTGTTAGCAGTAGTTTGGAGATTATATTCAAAGTGGATAGATTCCTTATGCATACCGACATTTGGTACTGGGGAATCTTTGAAGTCGGAGATTCAATCTTTTGGGAGAAGAAGTTCAAGTATTGATGATGGAATATATAATTTGGCCGCAATTAAAGATGCCAGGTAATACGCTCATGCATTTATTATTGATCGTGGGAAAGTTATTGTTCAAAATGATATTATTGTGGCCCGAGTTAAGACATAAGAGATAAGAAATCATCCATAAGTTAGTTTGATTTAAGTTTAACAACATAGGATAAATTGTAATGTATGCCCCTCAAATAGGCAAATTAATGGTCCACATAGTATTATGTGCCATAATAAAAAAATACATTTTTAATATACTAAATGTACATTATTTTTGTACTGAATGTACATTATACAATATAATATATACTCAATATAAAAATAATGTACATTCCCTGAATACAATGTACATTATTTTTGTACTCAATGTACATTATTTTATAGCATACAAAATATGGTCCATAATTTGTATGGACCATGGTTCACACAATAATGATTGCCTCAAATATAAGCCAATTCCCCTTAATCCTAAGCGGTATAAATGTTGTTTATGAATTGTCAAAATGTGGTCATATACTACCCTTCTTGAGGGGCATAAATTATGTGTGTGTGTGCGCGTTGGGTAATAAGGTGGAAAACCTCGAAAAATAATAATCCTACGAAAAGATTATTGTTATAT
This sequence comes from Ipomoea nil, assembly GCF_001879475.1. Lineage (NCBI taxonomy): Eukaryota > Viridiplantae > Streptophyta > Magnoliopsida > Solanales > Convolvulaceae > Ipomoea > Ipomoea nil. Next base: position 2,535,930 of record NW_017619233.1, read on the forward strand.
GGAAAAGGCAAAAGTAATTGGGAAGGAAAGGGTGGATGATTCGGTTAGTGGTTAGCACGAGTTGAACGAATCGTTCTTTTCCTTAAAATCTTATTTGCTACCTACCACAAGTGCTAGGAGCGTTGTAGCTTAGGTTTCCCAGGATAAAATGTGCTACGATTCAGTGTTTGAGCACCCAAACAAAGAACCCAGCGAACTAGAGCAAAGCTTAGAACACAATAGGCTAAGAAAGTAGTAAAAGCAGAGATTTTGGAGCTGGAAAACAATTGTCTATGTTCTGTGTAAAATTCTGCTGCTACCGCAGCAGCTGTAACAGCTGAATTAATCCTCCAGTAGACGTGAGCCGCAGCAAAATGCGGTCACTCACTGTGTACATCGGTAGAGCTGGAAAACAATTGTCTATGTTCTGTGTAAAATTCTGCTGCTACCGCAGACGTGAGCCGCAACAAAACGCGGTCACTCACTGTGTACATCGGTAGGCGTGAGCCGCAGCGAAACGCACCGGTAATGTTACCAACAAACACGAGCTTAGGCTTAAATCAAGTCTTTCCGATCACAAAATAGCTACTTAAAATGTCATTTTATGCCAATTTATGCTATTTTTTCAACAAAATATATATATATATATATATATATGGGCGCGCTCAGGTGAAAACGGGCGTCCACGAGAGAAATAAAAATCACTCACAGCCGTCCACGTGTCTAGATCAATGAATTAGATGTAATTTAAAAAAAAAAAAAAAAAACGACACGGTGGCATTTTCGTAAATAACTCAAACTTTGGTGCCAGTAAAATGTGTTACAAATACAAGTAACTGGTACAAGTTTGCAAGTAAAAAGTGCAAGTATAATCACTTACAAGTGCAAGTAATTTGCCTTGGTAATATTCGTGCAGTTAATGATAAAGTCTTTCACCAATTGTAGTTGTCCACTTGTCCAGATTTAACGAATCAAATGTAATTTTAAAAAATAAAGTTGTGGCTTTTTCATAAACAACTTGAACTTTGGTGCAAGTAAAATGTGTTAAAGTGCAAGTAACTTGTACAAGTGTGCAAGTAAAAAGTGTAATTAAAATCACTTACAAGTGCAACCATTTTTACAAAATAGTGCAAGTAATTTACCTTGTTAACATTAGTTCACTTAATGATAACGTCTTTCACATTGGTGCACTTAATGATAACGTTTGGTGCAACTAATGATAACGTTAGGCGCACTTAATATTGATGTTTAGTATACATTATTTGTTGTACTTATAATATATTTTACTTGCACTTAGGTGCACTATATGAAACTGTTACTTGCACTTTTTAATACAATTTACTTGCACTTCAATGTTCAATTATTTACGAAAATGCCACCGCATTTTTGTTAAAAATTAGTGTTTCTAATTCGTTAGATCTGGACACATGAACGGCTGTAAGTGGTTCTTAGTTCAAAACAAAATCAAACGAATTCTTTGACGAAACTAACAATGGCTGCAACACTGCGAAGATCGATCATTTCGATGCCCTGGAATCCGATATCATCGAATCGAGCTTCCACCTCCTAGGTTGAAGAGGGGAGAGATTGACATAGAAGTCTTGCCTAGGATATCAAGCATTTGCTTGTTAGTGAAGAACTCGAATTGAATTGCGAGGAACATTGCATTCAAAACGACATAGAAGTCTTGCATGGGATACCATGCAGAAGAAAATCTCTCTTTGTTTGTTAGTGAAGAACTCGAATTGAATTGCGAGAAACATTGCATTCAAAACGTAAATAACAGCTTGAATCACGATGTCGAGGCCGTTGTAGGAGAGCTTTTTATTGGTTGATAACTTACGACAGACCGGAGAATATCTGGTCGTGGGTTTTCAGGGCTTATTTTACGACGGTTGCCACAAAAATTACGACGACCAAGATGGAGCCCGAGGGAGACGACGGGGCCATGTTTCTCGGCGAGTTGTGTTAGGTAGAGGTGAAGGTTTCGGGCATTGAACTGGTGTAAGTTTCCGATGAGCGAAAGACTCGACGAGCCTGGTGGAGGAGGAAAGCCGACGACTTTGCGAGATTTCTTGAATTTCTGGACGACCAAGACTGCTTCTTTTTTGTTTGTTTGTTTGTTTGTTTTTTTTTTTTCTAATGGTTCCACTTGCGTCTCTCCTGACCGGAGTCGGCCAAAGAGAAACTTACAAGTACAACCAGCTTAAGCCGGGTTTCCACCTATTAATGAGTATTCGTCCATTTTTTTTAAAGTCTAAAGGCGTTTCTCATATAATATGAAAAATGCAAGTACCCTTTCACGTTTACCAACCATTAAAAAAAAAATATATATATATATATATATATTTTTTTTTTTTTTTTTTCTGAAATTTTAAAAAACTCAAACTTGCGTTTCTGACAAAAAAAACTCAAATCCAAACGTGTTTTTCCTAAATTTGTACTAGTTTTAAAAAACTTCCTATTATTAGTCACTATTCCTTAAAAATTGACCATTTCAGGCAATTCCCCTAAGATACAATAGTAGTAAAACTATATGCTTATGATTCTCTACATTGTCTGTTATTTTGGTACAACTAAGGCCTCGAGAATGATGAGACTAAAATAGATAGAACAATGACACATTAAAGTGACTAAAATCACATCACTCTATCATATCTTTACCTCTCCAAATGAAATTTTGGCCATTAAAGTGGTTCCACCAAACGTTGCAACTACAATTAACCGCTCTCTCAAACATACCTTAATTTATGAGAATGCCTATCAAAGTATCATTTTTGTATACAAAAGGGTCGCGGATGCATGTATAACAACTGGCATGGTTTCTGCATTGAGATTATATTGTATATAAACACCATAACAAAACTCATAAAATTTCTAAATGCACTTGTTAATAGGCATGAACATAAGCAGCAACCTTACCTTACCCCTCATCAATTCATCATACATAATATATCATACCAACTTCAATGAGGCTTATGTGGGGAATGTTGAGGGCCACAGAAGGAGCCCTGCAATTCCTCCTAAGAAATGAATATGCAATATCAATAGCAATCTTTTTCAAGAATGAGGATGACCTCCTTGCCTTCACATAAGAGTGTCCCATTATGTATGCCACCCCTGCTTCCTTTGCCTCAATCAAGTCTACAAGCTCTTCCCTCACTGCTGGATCCATTGCGGGGCTTTCTGCTACCCGGAACCTTACCCCGCGTCTCCTGATTTGCTTGTTCTCATCGGCAAAAGAAGATCTTAGATTCTGGAGAGTAGTAGATTTACTGTTTTGAGTGGAATGATTCGTATCGAAGTCTTCTTCTGTAGATATTATTAGACTTGAGCTTGACTGTAGAGTCCTGGTACTTACAACCGCCATTCTCCCGTAGAAACTCTCAGAACTCGATAGCAGTGGCTCGACGGCTTCCATTTGGATGAACTCCGCTATACTTTGGATCAGCAGGTCTTCGAAGTTCCCATCATCTCTGCGTATGTCCTTGTACCCGTATCTGACAATGCACCGGTACATGCGATAGGGTCTTGGGCAAATACGGCCAATAAGGAAACGCTCCTCGGGTGGAACATGGGGAACAGGAACGGACTTTACACACGCAAATACCAAAACGCTATGAAATGCGGGGAGATTTGTCACGAAGTGTGAGAAAACAGAAGGAACTCCTGTTGCCAATTCCGAATATATCAGGCCTATTCCTGGCACACGGACAATGCCAAGGCTGGGCCCCAAGCCGAGGAGCCATTTTAGAGGAACTTTGTTGTGAAGATCATAGTTGTACCTCCTTCGGGATCCGTAGTGCCAAACAAACATGACTAACAAGAATACAAGAGAGAGCGCAACGGAGACCCATCCACCTTGTGGGAATTTCATTAATGATGCTGACAGGTAAACACCTTCTATAACCCAAAAGAAGAGGAGAAAAGTACTGGCAAGTGCGATGCTTCTTTGCCAGACAAAGACCATGATAAGTGACATGAGAAATGTCGTGATAAACATCACAGTCATGCATGCTAGGCCTGAAACATGAGAAGCACAATGTATAGAAAGTCATATAAAAAACTTGTAAAGAAAAGGGGGAAAAGCGTTGATCATCTTACCATATGCATTCCCAATTAAAGTTGTATTCTGGAAACCAATTGCAACTGCCAAAGTCAGAATCATTAGGATCCAATTTATTTCTGGGATATATATCTGCCCATAAATATGGTTTGAGGTGTGGACAATCTTGACCCGTGGGAAGCAACCAAGCGCATTACACTGACTGACAATAGAGAAAGTAGCTGTGATAATAGATTGGCTGCCAACAATAGCTGCAAGGGTAGCTATAACAAAAACAGGCCAATATACACTGCCTGCAAGAGAAGCGAAGAGAGCACAAGCAATTAGGACGAAATTTGATTTTATGAACGATCCTTGGAGGGGTTCAGGGTGTAGCTTCGTGGTAAGCTACGCCCCTGTCGGGTAATATACTGGGGTTTGATTCCCATATCCCCATCTTCGATCAAATGTACCCAAAAGATAATAAATAAAAATCCTAGGACTAACCAGGTACAGTCCCGTAGAAAGAATTTGGAATAGAAGCAATGTTTTTGGACAGAAAAGCAGCCTGACCCATGTATTGCACCACTAAACAAGGATATACACCAAATACAAATGCAAGCTGCACAGATAAGAAAATAAGACAGATTAATATGTAAAACGGAAGTTCCTAATGCCCAATTACTGGAATTAGCATGCTCAGAGAGATAGATATATGAAAGCCACTAATTGAGAATATACATAAACCAGCCATACTGATCTAAATAGTTAATTGCATACAATAATATTTCATTTATAACCCTTCTGGTTAACTCAAACCAAGCTTGACGCCGCAGTAATGCAGTATGGATACATGTGTCCTTCAAGATACATGCAAATTTTCCTACTTGTACAAACAATTAGGCTTACCCGCATTGAGAAGGCAGTGAAATGGCCAAGGTTTGCGAACATAGCTTCAGTACCTGATGGTTCCACCCACAACAAAAGATAAAAGAAGCAATTGTTGAGCATATAATATAACATAAATGTGCAATCCAACTATCCGCTTAGGTTTTTAGTTGAGATAGAGCACATGCTTCAATTTGGTATCCCCGATTAAAAAAAAAAAAAAAAAAAAAAAAAAAAAAAAAAAGACTACGGTCCACGTGTTGCTTAGAGCCCATCAAAAGTATCGGCCCGCACATGTGAGGGGGGTGTGTTGAGCATATAATATAACATATCCAACTATCAGCTTAGACTTTTAATTGAGATGGAGCACATGCTTCAATTGCAATATTCAAATACTAAATTCCAAATAAGTCCCTCTAATGAACATAGGATCTCTTGTACCATACCTGCTACCGATAGCAGGACACCTCCAAGTGAAATCCAACCATCTCTTCCAGTTACCCGAAAAAACTTGATGATATAATGAGGAGAAAGAGCAGAGACAATTTCGGGATTCCAGAATATCGTGTTGTACAGCCCAAGTGCAAACATTGATACTAACCAGATTATTATTATTGGGGCAAACAAGAAAGCTACCCTGTGGGTGCCAAAATGCTGAAGTGCAAATAGCCCAACCAAAATAATGCAAGTAATCAATAGCACTTCACCTGTGAAGAACATATGTTTCTATGTATCAGACTATTGAATCTCATATATCACATCATAATCAGATGCTGACTACTAACAGCCATTCAGAAATAAAATTCAAAAATTAAGTAGTAGCATCTACCATTAGACAGCTTTTCTGCAGCAGCCTGAATCCCAGAAATTGATGACAAAACTGCCAAAGGAAACGTATACTAAGTACTGAATTTAATCCAGGTAACAATGGGAATATTCAAGTGCTTTGTATAATCCAATGAGCAAATCTAGTTAGCACAACTTCCAGGTAAAAAAGGTTCTCACATTGGACAATTGGTAAGTTATGGTGCTTAAATGCAAGAAAGGAATTGATTTTTTTAAATGGTTTTATCATGAAGGAATACACGAAGTAATGTTAAGGGACAGGCAAACAACAGATATATACCTACTAATTGTACTCAAGATCATTAACAGTTAAAATCAGCTACCTGCCATTGGAGGAGTAAGTACACCATCACCTATGACCATGCAAGCCCCCAGTAATACTACTAGGAGTAGAAATGTTCGCGATCTTTTATGCTTCTCAAGAAATCTCTTGAATGGCAAAGATGATGCAGACTGCCTGGAGAGGCCATATTTGTAGGCAGATAGCTCCTCATCAGCTGCTTGTTGATTAGGAAGAAGACTAAACTTTGCATGTCTACAAAGTAGAGAATATAGAGCAAATGGCCCACCTAACAGTGTGTATGAACATTTGGTTAAACATAAAAGGATAGATAGCCAATTCCACCAACACTGATTAATTAGAATATAAGCCTGGCATACCTTCACCATTATCATCCACACTCAGTACCAGAAACACATACTTTAGCAAAGGCATCAATGTTAGTGTCCAAAAGATCAATGAAAACGCCCCAAATATTGCGTCTGGATGTTGATGGCTCTGCAACTTTCCCTCAAAAATACTTTTATAGACATAAAGTGGTGAAATGCTCAAATCCCCATATACCACACCAAAACTCTGGTATGTCAACAGTAGATCACGGGCTAAAGAAAACTGGACAATAACACATATGATTTAGTCTCTAGTTATGCCAAGCCTGCCTGTTCCCTCCCCAAAAATAAATGAATAAACACACACATGCAAACACATATATATTATGTATGCATGCATATTCATGTATGTAACTACCACTGTGGAAGATATTACTAAGGATATAGACTCAAAAGAAAAAGTAAATAGATTGGTTCAAGATGCTAGTGAAGCCTCCTGCCTCCTAATAAATCTGCACTTCTTTTATACAGCATGAATAGCTTATGCTCGGGGTTCGAACTTCTAAGTGACTCCTACCCCCATCAAACAGTCCATACATGCCCACACCAAAAAAATATTCTTCAGTACACCTAGGGGGGAAGAAGGGGAAAAAATAATTGCGAATTTATTGAGTAAAAACTCTTGGGCAATGAAAAGATGCAGAGAATTTGACATGGTCACAACTGCAAAGCCCACCAAAATTTGATTGGGAATAAGACTTAGTTGATTAAGTCAAGAGTTCATGCATGCATATAAACCTTTACTAAACTTACTATTAGAACCAAGTTTGTACCAACCTTTTCAAGTATGGTTACGACTGATATCAGCAAGTCCTAGTAACACCAAATAGTAATCAAGGCAGGCATAGAAATGATGACAAAATGTCAGGTATCTTTATAGGGTGAGAATAGAATGTCAGATGTGTTTATAGGGTGATGACAGTGTGAAGTCACATAACCGAATCTATAAGTTGTACATTATAAGAATTTTTTGACAGGTAGTCATCAGCATGCACAAATGCAAGTCACCTCCAATAACATGCTAACCTTAAGTAAAAAGTTAAAGGGTATTCTAACTCCATGCATTTAGTCATTACAAAATCATACATCATGATGAATAGCATGTCTTGATAACCAGCTTTGCATTTTGCTTTTAAAACATCAGTCTCACGTACTATAATGCACATGGGCCAAACCACACTAAAAAATTGAATCCAAACAATTAGCTAGTCTAACCCATAGTCTTATAAATCCATATATTCTCTCTTATTTTTATCAACGTGAGACTCTTAACAATGTTTAAAAGCCAAAGTCCTCAATTAACTTGGAAAGCAGTATCGCATTGCCCATCTGACCTTTCTATAGTTTACAAACTTGTGCACAACAGAAATCACTAACTCATCAAACACTGAATATATATAGTGCATAAGAAATTATCAGTCTACCTTTGAGATATGATTCTTTTTTACAGTCGCATGGGTCGATTCCTCACCCTCACTTGCTGCAAGTGGAGGTGGCTTTTCCGCACCATCTCCCTCATTATCAATGTCAACTCGATGCATTTAGGCAACTGACACAATTTTGATTTTTAATCTTTTACAGAGTTGAGAAATTGTGCAAAGTGGCAAAGAGTTAGCAGCCAGAGCTGAAAGAAAGAATGAAGAGTTAAGAGAGTAGCATCAGTAAAACGATCAAATTTAAGGAAAACAGAACACGACGCAGGGAAAGAAAACCTAGCAATTTAAACGAATGAAAGCCTCATTTCACGATCAAATTCAAATGTTTGAAACCGAATCTCAGATCATTGAGTTAAAAGGCAGATGAAAGGGGGAAAAAGAAATGAACTCTTTGACAGGGAACCCGTGGCAGTGATATGTTTGCTTTTATGGGCGTAGCATGTGATTGTGATTGTGATTGTGATTGTGATTGTGATTGAGATTGAGATTGAGATTGAGATTGTGATTGCGATGGCGATGGAAGTAATCTTTGTAGTATATGCATATCATATCTCATAATCAGCTTTGTCAACATCTACGTACGATCTGGTGTGGCCATTGTATCATATATTTGATTTGATATTTCCCTTTAAAAGCCATCCAATTTTAGATTTTTTTTTTTAATGTTATTGTCACTATTACAATGTAGTATCTGTTTATAACTATTTTTTTAACTTACTAAAGCACAAAACGCCTCCATTGAGATTTCAAACTCACAACTTCCAACCCGGATGTCATTATTTTATTAATTCTAAAATTTTAACTTGAAAATATTATAACTCCAAATTAAAATTACACCATTAATTAATCATTTAATGTCCAATATTTTTTCCTATTTTATTTAGTCAACTGTCATTAGCTAGTATCATATGAGACATCTTATGAATCTTGATCAGTAAAATAAATATCATAAATATATTTGGATCAAATCTCAAAATACGAGTCTCTCAAAATGTATCACTTTTCAAGTAACAGATAAAATACATTTAATATAAAATTATTATTTTTCAATTGATGAATACTTGTCAAAACTCAAAACCATCAAATAACATTAAAAAAGAAAAAAAAAATCAAGCAACATAAGTTTTAACACAATAGAAGTTTAATAGTAGAAGTTGGCAGCAACAAGGCAAGGGCAATGACAAATGGTTGCTAACATTAATAAATGTTTGTACAAGAAGTAAAGAATTCTTATAGTAGAGCTTATAAAGTAAAAGAGAATGTTAAGTAGATTTTTTGTCAATGATTATCAAGACATTCTCTGTCAAGCAGCATACGAAGAATCTATTAGACTAATTTTGAATGTTGGCATGCTAATTAAGAAAGACACTTGCCTAAACAAATAAAGCTGTATTAAAAAGTATAAAAGTCAAATTTCATGAACATGTTAAGTGCAATAGTTGGATAAAAGCCTACACTTGTCAAATCTTAACACTTTCATAGCCAAACATTTCAACTACTATAAAACTTGCTCTGGCTCTTTACTTTACTCACTTATATTCCTACATATATTTACATAACATTTTCATACTTACAAAACGTGCTAGTATGCTATAAAATATTTATGTTGTGCATTAAACTTTGATAAATGTTTGATTGACTATTTAGTTAAAATTTGAACTTAGCATTTCTAGGAGACGATTAACTCTTGTAGTCAAACATTCAAGCTTGATTTATCATATAGTAAGTAATATGGAATGGTAAGCAAATATGGTTGTGAAATATCGTTCTCTAGAATTGGGATTTATGGCACAACAATCATGCAATTATTAAGAATCTAAAAACAAAGATAGAAGGACAAGCAAGAAGCTAAGAAAATCATATCAAGTTGGTTCAAGTATCAATCAAGTAATTTAAATAAACAACAAGTGAATAAATGCTAATTCCATCAAGAAATGCAAAAAAATAAATAATAAAAAAAATCCGGACAAGTAAGCTTAATTTTCTAGATGTAGTGGAACCTAATGAACGGAGATAAAATACCAAATAAGAGCAATGATGGGAATACACATAAGAATCCTAGTCTACAAGCTGAGCCATTTTCATGATCAAATAAAGCAAGGAGTACGACTAGGAATTACTCCATTCTCATGGAGTCATGGTAGCTCAATTCCAAGTACAATTTGAATATTTACAATTTACTCCAATTGGGGCAAAGAGTAACTTTCATAAAATATGGTGGTCGAAATGCAATTTGTTTAAAACAATGCAAAACCAAAAAAAAAAAAAAAAAAAAAAAAAAAAAAGACAGAGAGAACTGAAATGAATACGACGTCGTACAGGTGATCATCTCACTTTATCCTGAATCAAACTCAGCTTGCTATCATCATGAAACTGGTACTAATACTACAATCTTTGAATCTCATATCTCTACAAAGCAGATTCCGGTGAGTCTCTAATTTCTTTACCATTTTCGCAAAAACCCCCATTTGTTTTACGGATTTAGGGTTTAAAAATCTGGCATAGCTAGCAGCCATGGAAACAGCGTTGCTCAACTCATTCTTAAGCTTCCAGAGGCCCCTTCTTTCCGTACCAACAGGTTATCTCTTCTTTGAGACTCCAAAAACTGCATTTCCTATTACTAGTCCAAGACTCAAACTTTCTTCCAACTCGGCTCTCCTTTTCCATATCACTAGCTCCACGAACCCATCTAGAAAGTGCAATGCTTTAGGTGCTAAGAGTTTGAATCACGATATTGATGAAATTGAAGAAGATGAAGAAATTAGTGAAGTAAGCGGGGGTGAATCTGAGAGTGTGGATTGGGAGGCCAAGTTTGTGGGAGAATTGGCCAAGAAGGGGAAAAATCAATTGCTCCATGACACTGAGGTCATGGATTGGTGTGTGAAGGCTAGGAAGATTGCCCTTAAGTCTATTGAGACTAGAGGATTGACCCCTGTTATAAAGAATATGGTTAGTGGAAGTAAGAAAAAGAAAAAGAAGAGTAAGCGAAAATCTAAGATTGAAAAGGTTAACCGACTTGCCAAAATGGAGGAGGGCTTGGATTTTGAGTCCGAGGAGGACGATTTTGATTTGGATGATGAGAACTTATCAGATAAAGCGAATGATATCAGGAGGAATATAAATATGTTTGGTGATGGTATGTTTGAGGAAAGGAGGGCTAAAACTATGGAAACATTTATTGAGAGGCTTTCCCAGTTTACAGGGCCATCGGACCGTAGGAAAGAAATTAACTTGAATAAAGCAATTATTGACACGCAGACTGCTGAGGAAGTGCTTGAGGTTACTGCTGACACAATCATGGCTGTTGCAAAAGGACTTAGCCCTTCGCCTCTTTCTCCTTTGAATATTGCCACTGCATTGCATAGAATTGGTAAGAACATGGAGAAGGTTTCGATGGCTACAACTCGAAGGTTGGCATTCGCCCGTCAGAAAGAAATGTGTATGCTTGTGGCAATTGCGATGACTGCCTTGCCTGAGTGCTCCGCACAGGGTATTTCAAATATTGCGTGGGCATTGTCAAAGATTGGTGGCGAGCTACTTTATTTGTCGGAAATGGATAGAGTGGCAGAGGTAGCATTGGCTAAGGTTGATGACTTCAATTCACAAAATGTTGCTAACATAGCTGGTGCTTTCGCTTCTATGAGGCACTCTGCTCCAGAACTCTTTCCAGGATTGTCAAGAAGGGCTTGTGCTATAATTCACACATTTCAACCACAAGAAATTGCTCAGTTGTTGTGGGCATTCGCTTCTCTATATGAACCTGCCAATCCATTACTTGATGCTTTTGATGGTGTATTTAATGATGCCAATCAATTCCAATGCTGCTTGAATAATAAAACATCTCCTTACTCTGAAGAAAGAGGAGCAGAAAGTGCCACCAATGAACCATCGAGAGTCTTTAGTTCTCCTGTCTTAGTCTTCAACCGGGATCAGCTTGGAAATATATCTTGGTCTTATGCTGTTTTTGGGCAAATGAGTCGAGTTTTCTTCTCCCATGTGTGGAATACTATGAGCCAATTTGAGGAACAACACATTTCTGAGCAATACAAGGAGGATATCATGTTTGCTTCTCAAGTTCATCTCGCAAACAAGTGCCTGAAGCTAGAGTACCCAAATCTTCATTTATCTCTTGAGGGTGATCTTGAGGAGAAAATTTCTCATGTTGGAAGAACCAAAAGGTTCAATCAGAGGGTGACCTCTTCCTTTCAGGACGAGGTTGCCCGCCTTCTTGTTAGCACTGGGCTAGATTGGGTAAGAGAATATGATATAGATGGTTACACATTGGATGCAGTTGTGGTTGATAAAAAAATTGCTCTCGAGATTGATGGTCCAACACATTTCTCTAGAAACTCTGGTGGGTACCAATGTATCTAGTCTCTTGAAATCTCATACAGTCAATCTTCTTTACCCATACAAATACACTAAAAGAAAAGTAAATAAAGAAAGAGAGAAATGTACAAAAGAAATGGAAAGCTGTTTATTAACTATCTTAACCCCCTATACACAGGATCACCGCTGGGACATACAATGCTAAAGCGCCGGTACATAACTGCTGCAGGCTGGAAAATTTTATCTGTTTCTCACCAGGAAGTAAGTTCTGGGCTTTCCTTAGCCAGTTTTCACAATTACAATAGCATCTTTATGCTTTTGTTTTCTTCAATTTTATTCAGTTCCTGTCTTCTTGATATTGATACATCTAACATGTTTATGGCAGTTCTAATGCCAACTAAACTTTGAGATTATTCTTATTATTGAGGGAGTAGGATACCTGTCAAACATGTATCCAAGTGATTTTGCATTTCCTATTCTTAACTCTATTATACTTCTTGCAGTGGGAAAATCTTCAAGGGGGATTCGAGCAGCTAGACTACCTTCGAGAGATTCTCAAAGATCACATCTATGAGGGAACAATAATGCCTTGTTAGAGGGAATAAACATAGAATGATAATGAAATATTAGTACCTACAGTTGTATAAGTTGTCTTCTTCAATTTTGATATACATATTTTTTATTTATGAAAAAATTTTAGGCCCCTCTTTATTGCAATATTCTGTAATCCCTAGATATACAAACTTGCAGCAGTAATCTTCAACTTTCAAATTGCAAATTCAATCTATCAACTAATAGCAAGGTAATAAAGGGGGGAAAGTGTGAGGGGTAATAGCAAAATACTCTTCTATATAGCAGCTTGAAATTCCTATTTTGTATTGCTCTATAGCTGTTAGTTCCATATTGTTGGGCTCAAAGAGAGAAAAGAATTTCTACCTGTAGTGGGAATGGCTCAAATGATCATTTTCCAGAGATTCAATGACAATGTGGTAATTTGTTACCATTGAAGATATTTAGAAGCTATGCTAATGCAGATAGAAGATATCAAGCCTGTCCACTGAACGAGGTAACTAAAAGTGAAAATGGAAAGAATTTTGTAATTGTGTATTTGTTTTTTCATTGTTGTGAGTGTTCTAAAAATGCAATTATGACTAATGTAGAGAACAAATAAGCACAAGAATGAATTGAAGTTGTGAAGTTGCAACTGGAGATTTTAGAAAAGAAGATGAACAGCAGAAAACTAGAATGGAGATGATGAGGGTGGAGAATAAATTGAATATACAGGTATGCTTTTTCAATTCAAAACATTTGAATATGGTGTTAGGGGTTGTTCTTGCTAGCTTAGCAATTATGGCACAAATTGGATAGTCAATGATGTTTAAGGTAAGGAGAGATCAAGTTGTACTATCCCTGTAATCTGTGGACATTATTTTTTGTATGACTTGTTAGCAATGGCATGTTTATGACTTGTTATGAATGTCTATTTTGGTTGACTGGTTAGCAAAAGCATTTTGTATGACTTGTTATAAATGCCTGTTTTGGTTATCTATGGACATATACATAATGCAGGAGTGAAATACAGTCTGCATAAGCTAAAATAGTGTGATTTGGACAAACTGTAATTTCACAATTAACATAGATCATAATCACTGTTGCAAAAACGGCGCCTAGGCACCGGCCAGCTGCTTAGCGTATCATTATAATCGGTGGTCTAGGCGATCAACCGGCTAAGCGGCCGACTAGGTAGTTATTGTTCCCTTTTTTTTTTTTTTTTTTTTTTTTTTAATGGGTTATTTCTATCAAAACAAGGTCGTCTTTTGTTCACTGTGCTACTGAGGCACATTATGCGATTTACCTGTAGTTAGTACTACAAACTGTACCTGAGTAACAATTGCATAGAGAGGCAGAGAAACTGTACAAACACCCTACACACCCACCCCAAAGGTCCTTATTAGTTTCACTTACTAATTTCAAGCCAAACCTTATTGCTATTACTTGTTTATCTTTGATACTATAAATCTTAGTACTGCAACTAGAGTTTAGTATAAAATTACAACACTAAAGTTATATAGTACGGGTGTAGAATGTAGTAACAAAAAAGTGTACAATATAAACTTAACAAGTTAATTTCACTTTTTTTTTTTTTTTTTTTATGACTTCAAAATTGATCAAAATGTACATAATTGCTGTAATAATACTAATTTGAGTCTTTTGAAGTGCATGACTTTTCCTTGGTCTCCTCCATAACCATTAAGGGGGGAGAAGAAAGGAATGGGTGAGTGGGTATGGTTCTCATATTTCTAATGTTGACAGTTCTACCCCAAGTTCAAAATTTATGGGTTGTTTACCAAATTGGAAAAATGTTCTGGAAAAAACAGAGAATTGAGAAGTGGAAAAATAAAAATGAATAACTTTTTTACTAAATTTATTTTCCCCCCTTTAGTCTCATCTCCAATATGTCACTTTTTGTGTAATTTTGGAAAACTAAAAAAAGACACTCTCCAAATGGAGAGATGGAAATATGTGGGTGAACAGTGTAATTTTAGGAGAGGTTAGTGGTTTGAATCCAGATTATGTCATTTTTCCCTCTTGGTGCCTTCTTTTTCCCATCTTCGGTAGGATCTTGTCCAAGTCCAAAAGTAATTTTCTAAACCTATTTTTAGTTATTTTCATGAATGTTATATCATTTCTCTTTTGCTATGATAATTGATGGTTGTTTCTTTTTCATCGATCTCCTTTGTACATTAGATACTTGATCTGTAGATTAAATGCATAAAATATCAAATGTAGTGCAATTATAACCATATTTTGAGATTCTATTAGAACCTCAGTTTGAGGTTCTACATTCAGAACCTCATTTTGAGGTTCTAGTAGAATCTCATGATGAAGTTCTACAATGATTTGTATGCTTGATTTTTGTGAATAGTAGTTGAAAAATTAATGAAAAATGTAGATGAGTAACTTAGGGACATCCTACAAGATGCTATGAACAATTAAGGGTGAAGCCACATGTATTATTTCTTCTATGTGAGAAGTTGAAGCACATGAAAGTGTTACATGATACAAGAAATGTTAGTGCAACAGAACAATTGGCTACCTTTCAACATTCAACTACAACTCTTCATAAATGTGTGAAGAGAACGGTACGAGCGCTTGTACACTTAGGGAATGATATCATTAGGCCACAAAATATAGGATCTGTTCGGAATCCAAAATGGTATTCTTATTTTGAGGTATTATTATTGACATTGTTGTTGTTAAATATTATTACAATCTTTATTGTAAAAATGTATAGGTGCCATTGATGGAACACGTGGCAGCTTGGGCACCAACATCAAAACAAAAGATGTATCATGGTCGAAAGGGCTCAATGGTGACCCAAAATGTCATGGCCAATTGTTCACATGACATGATGTTTACTTGCGTACACGTAGGATAGGAGGGAAGTGCAAATGATTCCTGCATATTTTTAGATGCAATTAAAAAACCTAAACATGAATTTCCTATGCCTTCCCCAAGTATGATATTGTTTTTTTTTTTTTTTAATGAAATGAGTAAACTACTTTGTTGAAACTATAAATAGGTTATTAATTATGTGCATAACATTTATATAAGTTATTACTATGTTGTTGATACCGATTATCCAAATACTCATGGATTTTTGACACCTTATGTGGGGAGAGCTATTACTTAAATGAATTGTGTGGACGAGGACAAATACAGCATAAGCAAGCTCTATCAACTATCAACACTCGTCCTTGTGTAATGTCATAGAGAGGTGTTTTGGATTACTAAAAGCGAGGTTCAATTCTTAAATACATTCATGGTTACCTGTTATGAAGACAAGTCCAAATGTCCCTTGCTTGTTGTGCAATGCACAATTTTATATGGATGCATGATGCTATGGATCAATTATTTACTGACTATGAGAGGGAAGACATGGAAATGTCTAGTAGTAGTGGATGTAGTGGTGGAAATGAACTATAGAGTTAGATATGTTTCAACATGTTATGCATGAAGTCCGAGAAGACATAGCAAATGATATATAGCTATATAGAGAGATTATAATCAATGATGTTCTTATTTTGTAACCAAACTATGTAATGATTGAAATGTTTACAATTTATTTAGTAATATATATTTATTAACTTTCGTTAGTTTTACACATTTAGTATTAATTTAGTGATTTTTTTTTTTAAAAAAAAATTGAATTTGTAAAATGAAATTAAAAAATTGGAGAAATGACTGAAAAAGGAAAAATAGAAAAATGAAGTAAACCACTCCATAAAGTCAAGGGTCCATTTGCTGGTGATGCAGATTTGAGGTGTTGGATTCCTAAAATGATTGCATGGAAAAGTGGACACAAGATACGGAAATGCGAAGGTTTGGAGTCCGAATTACATATTTATGAAATGCGCAGCTTTGGAGTCCGAATTACATGGGGAAATGCGCAGCTTTCAACTCTGAATTACATATTAATTTCCACACACAATTCTCTCTCCCCGTCCCGAATCAAGTGAGACACATTAAAATTTATTTTTTTTACAAAGTATAACTCGGACCCTTAGGGTCCGAGTTTCACATTTATTTTTTTTTTTTCGGAAACAATCAGTAATTCCGTAGTAACGTAAAAAAAAAAAATTTTAATTGCAATAAGTAAAAGATTATAAAAAATTCCGAAGCATGCATTACATTGATAAATCGAATAATAGGTGTCCATTTATGCATTACATTGATGAAAATAAATTTCAATTTTTTGAAGATATAACCATTCTACGGTTCTTCATTTAATCGTGCGTAATCGTAAATCTGAAAGGCCCACAAATGATTATACAGGACTTCCAGACCACAGCGAGAGAATACAATTAAGTTTATAGTTCCAATATCAAAATTAAAAAACAACAAATTATGAGCTCCGTCGAAGAGGGAAATGTTATCCGCTAGTTCCAAATACGCACGTCGATAGTAACCGTTGTGGAATCTGGTTGTGGTAGTGCCATGTACCACATCAACGAAGTCATTCTCAGTCACCGTCGCAACAATGAAGTCTATTAGTAGCGACTGTTCACGAGAAAACTCACGGATATCAATCAATAATGTTCGGCATCCTATAAGTGATTCAATCGAAACACTAGGATGGATGCTCGACCTCGTTGGTACAGAAATAATTCCACCGGTACTACCAGGAGCTATGTCACGGCTGTCCCCATCACCTAGGGCATGTTGTAGTTGAACTTGAGTCCTATTTCTTATGACAAAAAATTGAAATTGAAAACAACCAGCATGTCGCGTGACTATTTGGTCATGCTCTTCAATTCCATAAGCATTAAGAAATTCTTCACAGTCTTCGTAACAAGACATTGCTTGAACATGCAACTCCCACGGGTCGACGGACCGTGATATAGTAGTGCGGTAGGGTTGACGTGCTCAACAAGGTGTTCAAACATGCAGTATGGCATTGCAAAGAACCATGGCCCGACAAACTGAACATAAACCAACTTATTGTGTCGCCCAAAATGTTGTGATGAGATCCGAGTGTGCGCGTAATTCTACAAACTGCATTTTTAAACGAAACACCTGATTAGAAAAACAAAATACATCCGCAAACAACATGAAAAAAAAATTAAAATATTTGTAACTCACATCGGGTCTCCTCATTGTGGAACTGATAAGCTACTTCACCATCAATAAAACTCTGCAAAAATTGCTCGGCTCTACGTCCGGTGTTTATTCTAGTGGGGAATGTAATGGTAAACCCTAAAACATTCATTACCATCAACCACGTTTGTGAAACGACAAACGTGTAATTTGTTCGTCCCTGCTCTCTCATTAATGAGAACATACAATAACACCGATTGTGTATTGTATGAATAAAATATGTAACTATATTCACTCCGTTCGGTAGCTGGAGTTCGTTAGAACTGTATGATGCCCACATTTTCATCTCTCACAACGTAGTGTATACAAACAACTGAAAAATAAAATATCTTTGGTAATTAAAATATCTTTGCACTGATGTTACATTTTTTATTGTGATGGTTGCATGTATTTATACTACAATACTGAACAATACAATAATTTATGTTACGAATAGTCATTCATATTAAATGAGTAGTCATCTCATACTGATTCACAATAGTAATACAATCAGGGAATCTATTCGTCTCGGAAATGATAAAATGGACTGTCTCTACCTCGGGAATTAATAAATCGGAACATCATGGTCCAAGTTTTACATATAATTTGTTTTTTTTTTTTCTTTTTTTTTTTCAGACTTTACCCAACATGTACGTGAATAAATAAAATATTTTCGGGTTCAACAAGTAATGTCAGCGAATATGGACTGTCTCTAAAAAAGTATTTCCAACTTAAAGAAGCAATGTCAGCGAATATATTCGGTTCAAATTACAGAAGCAATGTTACGAATAGTCATTCATATTAAACGAGTAGTCATCTCATACTGATTCACAATAGTAATACAATTAGGGGATCTATTCGTCTCGGAAATGATAAAATAGACTGTCTCTACCTCGGGAATCTATTCATCTCGGAAATGACAAAATGGATTGGCGCCGCATTGGAAATGTTAAAAGGTTAAACTCAGACCATTGTGGTCCGAATTTAACCAAATTTTTTTTTAATAAATCGGAACATCACGTTCCGATTTATAATTTTATGTTTTAGAAAAGTAAAACTCGGATCGTCTGGATCCGAGTTTTACATATAATTTTTTTTTTTTTAGTGCCAGAAGTTTACTCGGTTAAAAACTACAGGAACTGTTATGCCGGTAATTTTTACCCCGTAGACGAAAGAATTCAGTGTACCGGTCCAGTTACTTGCCTTCCACCGATTTCTGCTAGGCAACCAAATCAACGAGGCCAGCGCTGCACACGTAGGTATCCAAATGAAATGGACTTCGGTTCAAATCAAAGTAGAAGATGTAGGTATTGTCGGAGGACAACTCATTCTTCCCCAAACTATCCTACTTTGAATCATCAATAAAATAATGCTTTGTTTATATTTTTAATTATCCAATTTTTTCATCTAAATTCCAATTATGATATGAAGTATGGATGTTGGTTTTAGGGTTTTGGGGCCCAGGGAGGTCCAACACAACCTTGGTCGGTGGATACACCTTTCAACAAAAGCTATAAAAGAGAATGGAATAAGTGATTATGTTGAACGTGTCTCTCAATTCTCCGGGCATAGACTCGCCCCCATTACAATGGTGGAGAGGCCTTTATATAGTATGCTCCCTTCCAGCCGAATTGAAACATATTAAAGACTGCCTTCATGGCTATTTACATTATAAGGCCGTTGGGCGCCGTTACGGGGCCGGCCAACGGCCCTTTGGACTCTTAACGGTCCGCTTGGTCGAGTCCTCTTGAATGCTGCCTTTGAATGCTTCTTAACGGCTCCTGGGCCGAGTCTTCTTGAATGCTGCCTTTGAATGCTTCTTAACGGCTCCTGGGCTCGGCCCAGGTCACCGCCAGGCTTTTATTATTGGCCCATGTCTTCCATTCTGAACTCCTCTTTTGGGCCTATCTTCTTGGGCCGGGGTCCTCACCTCATCAATGGACATTATACATACTGAGCATGAACCTTCTTCTTTTTTAAGAGTCCATTTATTTCCGCAAACAATAAATCGGATGAAAACAACAAAAAATATAATATCAATACATTCTTCCGCATTTATTAAAAACAAATAAAAAAATTATATATCAATACATTCAGACCTCAATGGTCCGAATGTATTAAAAAACAAAAAAAAAATTATATCAATACATTCGGACCTCAATGGTGCGAATGTATTAAAAAAAAAAAAAAAAAAAAAATATATATATATATATATATATATATATATATATATATATATATATATATATAAAACGGATTGATTCGATTCTCTATAATCAAGAATCGGACTCCACTACGTCGGTTTTTCTTGTCCAACTATTCATGTACGCAATTCTCGTAACCATCAAATCTATTTTGACCTTTCCTGTTTATGAGTCAAAGGGAGGGACAATGATACAACGGCTACAAAAGGTGACCAACTAACTACTGCTGCCATAACATTGTTTACTTTTTTAAAGCACATAGAAACTAGCCAACAAATTACCATCTTAGTAGTTAAGCATGCTTATGATATCACTTATAGCAAGAAAATATTGTTTTATGGTGGTTGTTGAAGAGTTCACACCATGTTAAGGAAGGCTAAAAACAGGGGAAGAAGGACCATTTCTAAACCTTATCAAGATTCTTCATATTCCTTTACCTGTTGGTGGATTCAGAATCTATAAAAGGAACCATTGGAGTGGCTGCAGTGCTTCAGAACATATACTTCCTTATGCTGTTTTCTTTTTCACATACAAGTACACATGTAACTACAACGTACCGGTCTTTCTGCTTCCCGGGTTCCCGGTTTAGGTACCTTTTGCCATGCTGCAGAAGTTCATGAAGTTCCAGCTTGTGGTAGGTTTCATGAGTTGAGATGAGATGATCACTTACATAAGTAACTATGACCGTGATTATCCTCAATCAGCTAAAATGGTTTTCACAATCACCCTTACAGTAGGCAGATGGCTCGTTTGGTTGGTAACTTGATCAAACACATTAGGCGTGCTTAAAGAGCTTCATGCTGAGCCAATGAAAATATACAGCAACAAGAAGGAGAGGAAGTGTTAAAGGAACCAAAAAGTAGTAGTATCTGAAATAAAAGGAACCCAAGGTTAGACTCAGCTTAGGAATTAGGATTCACTATATAACCATAGAAAGACACTTGTTTGAAGTTGTATAATGATCAACTTCAAATCTTCAATAAAGTTTTTCTAGCTCTATTTATTACAGACTACATTTTGAGGATCTATTCATATAATTACTATTCAATGCAA
Source organism: Ipomoea nil (assembly GCF_001879475.1). Classification (NCBI taxonomy): domain Eukaryota; kingdom Viridiplantae; phylum Streptophyta; class Magnoliopsida; order Solanales; family Convolvulaceae; genus Ipomoea; species Ipomoea nil. The sequence continues at coordinate 2,557,016 of NW_017619233.1, forward strand.
CTCATTTTTCAAACTGAAATTTCATAAACCGTACTAACTTCACATCTTATGTTTGTGTCTTTAGTCATGCAGGATGTTACGAGTGGCATTTATGCACCAGTTGGGCCTTTCTTGACAAAAGAGTTATAAAAACTTTTCATTTCAATGTCAGGGCTCCACCAAAATTGATGACTCGGACTTAAAATTGCAGTGACATGGGATACATATAGGTCCTATATGGTAAAATAGACAAATAGTTAATCAATCAGTCAATTTTAACTTGTCTGATCATTATTAGCTGTTTGATTTGATTAAACAACTAATATGAGTGTTTGATTAATTAGCTTCTTGTAATAACTTAGTGCTCCAAAACACTAAAATTCAAAAGCGGATCAAAACATCTTTTTCGATCTAACTTTTTAAAAAAGTTATTTGTATATAATCAGCTATCAGCTACTAATTTACCAAACATCTTTCTATAATCAGCTAATGTTATCAACTAGTCAAACCTACTAATCCAATCATCTAATAGCTATCAACTAACATCTATTTACCAAACACACATATACTATAATCCATAGGTAGTGAACTGGTATAAGCAGGGCAATCATAATTTCATTAACATAGCAATGAAAACAATCACAATCTCACATCAAATGAGGAAAATTTACCTGTCATTTTGAATGGCTGCTATTATAGGATTACCAGAACCTGGAAGAAACTTGGAAAAACCAGCAGCATATACAAATAGCAAAAATGAAATGGACCCAAAAATGATGAGCATCCATCCTTGAGCTTGTGAACCAAACTTCGACAAAGAGGATAGTTCCATTTTTATTTCCTAGCTGTCGCTTCTGAAGAATACTAAGCAGAAATCTGAGGCTGCGTACCCTTTGCATACAAAATTTACACTTCATCTCTGGGTCGTTCAGACATTTTGTCAAACACCTAATCGTCAAGCGTCAGCTCGCGAGCAGAGGGACGGCTGATTCCGACTATGGAATCTTCAAAGGGTGGCTTAATTTTCTCCAACGGAGACTCTCTCAACCTGTAGCTATCATTGAGGTTTGGGGCGGAGAGTAGTGCGGTGTAAGAGGCACTGCCGAAGCAATGCATGCACGCAGTAAGTTTGAGCAATTCAAAAATGTTGTAAACAAAAATAAAAGGGTTCAACTATAAAATTTAGGAAAATGTTAAAATAGACCAGAAATTTACTCAAAAAGTTAATTAAACATTTAAATTTTTAAAAGTTACAATTAAATCTATAAACATGTTATTTTGAAATATTTAAGCCCCCAGAAACTAGTTGGTAACATGTAAATTGTAATTACAGGTTACCTAGGATTCCGACGACCTTTCTTACACTTTTCGGCGATTTAACGGTAGTTAATTGTGTTTGAAGGAGGCGACCAACTGGTCTACCTTCTCCTTCGCCTGAGAAGGCGACCAAGTTGGTTGCCTTTCTGGCGAAGGAGAAGGCAGACCAACTAGTCACCTTCTCCTTCACTGGAGAAGGCAGATCAGTTGATTTCCTTTAACCCAAAGTCATTTTCCATTGACTTTTATTTTCTATGCTTTGCCAAACACAGAAAATCATTGTTTGGGTTTCCAAAAGTGGATGAAAATTTTTTTTGTTGTTTGGTTGGATGAAAAACATTTTTCATTGGACGTGGAGTTCTTGAAAATTGAGGAAAACAAATTCTGAGGAAAAAATGTGGTTTTTTTTTTTTTTTTTTTTTTTTTCACATGGCTTGGGAAGAAAATATAACATGGATGGACAATTATATTCTCATCAAAATTTCTTAATTACATAGCTATATAATAATACAATACAATATAATATTTATTATCATTATTATTGTAAAGAGCATATTGATCTTTATATTCATAACTAGTATTTTCTGATGCGCGATGCGCAAAAATTAGGTGTCCAATATTATTATTTTATATTAAGATTTTTAATATTTAAATTATTATAAATAATAATAATAATAATAATAATAATAATAATAACATTTTTATACGTTTGATATTTATATTGTAGGGAATAGCTCCAAATTATAATGTATAAATATTATTATTATTTCTCTTCAAAAAAAAAATATTATTATTATTATTATTGAATAAGATAAGAAAATATATGGTGGATGCATGTGCATGGTAACAATAGTGGAAATTAAAACGGTAGGGATATGTTTGTCCAAAATATTATAGAGTACAACCTTTATAGCATAATGTATAAAAAAAACTTAACGAAAAAACGGACATAAATAAAGGGTATAACTTTCATTCACAATGTTTTTAGATTCCTTACCCTTCCCAACAATGAAATTAATATTTCATTAATTTCTTTTATACCAACTAAACAATGAATTCATTTTTCATGGAATTTTAATTCCATTCCTCTTAAGGCTGTGTTTTGAAATCAGGAAAATAACTTTTAGAAAATGTTTTATGAAAAATGACTCATTTTTTAGAAAATATTTTTCTTTCAAATGTTTGGTTGCATCCTAGAAAACTGTCTTCGTATGTTTGGTTCATTTCTCATAAATGAGCAGAATTATATAATTAAACATTTTAATTATTTTATTTAATTAAAATTTAAACTCATTACAAATTTATATATTGTCATAATCTCTATTGACAATCTCATCCTTCATAAAAAATAAACAAAAACTCACTCTGCAATTATATATATATATATATATATATATATATATATATATATATATATATATATATATATATATATATATAACACAAAAACATTATCTAGGAAATTACTACAAATATGATTTCCAGAGCAAAAATCAATCTGCCCGATTGGTTTTCACTTCAAAAATCAGTCGCCCAGACTAGCTTCGCATTTGCCCGACTAACTGCCCGTCAATCATTTCAGAGAACTTTAAAGAAGGTGAAAGAGAAGAGGCATGAGGAAGAGGTGAGAGAGAAGATGTGTGAAGAGATGGTAGAGAATTTGAAAAATGACTTTTCTCAATAGAAAAGGAAGTCATTATCTTGAAAAAATGATGCGGTAAAAATATGATGCATTTTTTATTGACCAAAACATAATTTTTCATTGACTCTAGAGATGTTTGGTTCATGGAAAATGTTTTCCAAAAGGAAAATATTTTCCTTAAAATGAAGGAAAATGTTGTTTTCTTGTGTTTATTTCATGGAATTCATTTTCTATTGAAAAATGAATTCCTCAAATTTGAGGAAAACAAAATTCTTGGTTGGATCAAGGATTTTATTTTTCATGAAAGATGGGGAAGAAAAAGTGATATGGAATGCATATTTTACCCTTGTTTACTTTTTTTTTTTTAAAATTATATTACTTTTATTAATTTGTAGGGGTATATAAATCTTTATACTTGTTATTCCTTACAATTCTAAATCTAACCAAACAATAGAATTAGTATTTCCAGTAATTCTTTTTCCACTAACCAAATAATGAAATTCATCTTCCTAATAATTATTTTTTCATGGAATTGCAATTCCACTTTCTTTAAAATATTTTTCGCGAACCAAATGAGCCCTAAGTTTTTCTTCTTACCAAATACTAAAAATTCAAAAAATATTTTTCAAAAATTACTTTCCATATGTCTAAATGCACTTTAGTGATATATTTTCATCTTGACTAGACTTACAAATTTTTGCCCGAAATTAAAAGGAAAAAAAAAAAAAACGAAGTGCTCGGCAGCCAGTGCATTGAAGGTAAGGAGAAGGAATTGCAGCTGCTCTCTCTCTCTCTCGTGTCCGGATAACGGGAAGTGATGAATTATGCAATGGTGGGAGCGAATAATGTGCTGAAAGGGACAACCACCTTCCTTCTGCTCTCTGCCTCCGCTTCCTCTCGCCCTCTTCTTCCCTCTCCTCTCCGCATCTGCTTCCACGCAAACAACAACAAGGGCCTCACACTTCCCCCGCCTGCGTTCTCACGCCACGCTTTCCCCTCCTCATTTCACAATCATTTCAGTCACAGGAAACTGGCGGTTGCATTCTCTGGAAGAACACGGGGAGGATTATTCTCCCAGTGTTCCTACAGCGACAGCACCGCCGCCACTACCGCTTCCTCCAAAGAGGAGGATGATAACTCCGCCGCCTCTGCTTCTAGATCGGTAGATTCTTCGCCTGCTAATCAGCCGATGCTGGAGATAAAGGACGCTGCCAACACCCTGGACATTAGGGTTGGGAAAATCCTCAGGGCCTGGAAACACGACGAGGCTGATTCGCTCTATGTTGAAGAGGTCGATATTGGCGAGCCCCAACCCAGAATCATCTGCAGCGGCCTTGTTAATTATGTCCCCCTCCAACATCTTCAGGTCTTTGATTCTTCATTCGTCATTTTTTTTTCTAATTTTTTAAATAAATAGTTTGACAGGATTAGCTATTTGGATATCACTTATGAAATTGACAGATACCTATAGTTAGCCTATCAATCAATTTTGACTTGTTTGATCATATAAGTGTTTGATTAATTAGTTTTTGTTAACAATTTATTGCTCCAAAAGGTTAAAATTCAAAGTAACTTCAATTAATTTTTTGAGAAAGTCATTTTACATATAATCAGCTAAAAGCTAATTTACCGAACATCTTTCTACAATCAGCCAATACTATCAAGTAATCAAACTCACTAACCCAATCAGCTACCAGCTATCAACCACTTGCTATTTATCAAACACCCCCAATTATTGTCATCTCCGAAATCCCCTGCTGTTCTATTTCCTCATTTTTTTGGTCTCATTCCTATTTGAACTGTGGTCTTTTCACTTAGTTCATGATTTAAATTCTAACTCATGCAGGACAGGCATGTCATTGTCCTTGCTAATTTGAAGCCAAGAAATATGCGTGGTGTCAAATCCTGTGGGATGCTGATGGCTGCTTCTGATGAGTCGCACCAGAATGTTGAGCTCCTCCTGCCACCTGAGGGTTCAGTTCCTGGTGAAAGGGTATGGTTTGGTTTGGATGATGAGAATGACAAATTACCTGAGGCTGCAACACCAAATCAGGTACTATCTCAATGTAAAATGTGAATTTTGGTTGCAATGGCTAAATAATGGTTATGAAAAATCAGTAGTGTATGCTTCTCCTTAGCTGGTGAAGGCTGTCATAGGCTTATATATAAATTCAAAGAGAGTAGACAGAGCTTCTCACACTTTTGAGCAATTTCACATTATTTTCGCCTATGATTGGTTGCATCAAGACCTGATATCTTGGTAATGTTGCTCCTCCTCCAACACTTGCTAAATATGGTATTGGAGGAAAGAGCACCCTCTTGAAAAGTCTCTTATGAGATAGATATTCTCCATTTGCCTATAAGGAAACCCATCATAAAATGGTGCTATATAACAAATTAACATTCCTTATCCTAGTTAGGCAGTGAAACTCACTCCTTTTCAATAAATCCATTTAAGTATTGTCAAACACCTTTTGGGTGCTTTCATTTAGTGAATAAAAGTCACTTATTAAAATAATTAAATATTTAAAGAAAGAAAGAAAGAGAAAATAAAAAACGAAGAAGAAAACCCTTCTGGAGCTCTCAAGTTCAAATTTCAACAACCAATGGATTAAAGAATAGAAACCTTTCAACACAACTTTGTGTGGCTACCATCACATTTTCTGGGTTGCTAAATTCTCTTCTAGACTTCCCCTCTTAGAATTTTGGCCATACCCACTGTTATTTACTTGAAGTTTAATTGCCTAGGTTTCATGCCCTTAAGCGGCCATACTAGTTACCAAGAATATTTTTAGATCCCCTCAACTTCCTTATAGTGCGATCATACTTCTCGTCCGTATCAGTAAGCATCACTACATTCTCTACATATCTTCTAATTAGGCAATTAGCAGAAGTTTGTTGAAAACTAAAGAGTTTGGTTTATCTATAGGGTTGTGTCTGTTTATGAATAGGTGTCAGTTATGGGTAGTTACTTACAGTTATGTATTTGTGTATATATATGTACTGTGTTTCTGTATTAGAAACAGAGAGAATACCAATATAATTTCAGTTTTATATTCATTTCCTAGTCTTGATTCTTCATATTGCTTCCGCCTAACTGGCGGGTGGTATTATTCTCCACCCGCCAGGCCATTCCATCTTCCAAATTCAACATGGTATCAGAGCCTACTTTCCTAGGGTATTTCAAACATCAAAATTGTATTTTTCCTTGTGATGTATTCTCCGGTGAAAATTCCAGATTGTTGTTTTGCCCTTGGACCTTTTGGTGAAGTTTGAAGGCTTTTTGGGTTGGTTGCCAAACCTCTTTCCGGGGTGTTTTTGGTATAACCGTATTTGTTTCTTTATATTCGGTATACCATACTTAGTCCCTAGGGTTTTCATGTTTGGCACCTTGTTTATTTCCGGAAGCTTCTTTTGTTATTCACTTATCCTATAAGAGGTATAAACAACAATCATGTGGTTTTCTCGGTATTCATACAACAATCTATGGGCTCTACTACATCCCCTTTGCTGCTCATGATTTGGTTGCTCTGCCGTTCTTGATGGAGATTGTTGATTGGCAAATCCTAGAATGCTTATGTTGCTGTGAGGGTGTTCGTGTTAATCTTCGCCCTTGGTGACTTCATTCCCAAGGTTATTTGTGACTAGCTTCGCCCTGGTGCCTTCATTCCCAAGGGTTGTTTATAGCATTGTTCCTCCGAAGCCATCCAACACTGTTATTCTCTAGCTACTTTTAATCTTCATTTGTAATGTAGAGTGTATGTTTTAATCCAAGCTTGGAACTTCTAGATGTTCCAGCTTGAGGGGGAGTGTTGAAAACTAAAGAGTTAGGTTTATCTATAGGGTTGTGTCTGTTTATGAATAGGTGTCAGTTATGGGTAGTTACTTACAGTTATGTATTTGTGTATATATATGTACTGTGTTTCTGTATTAGAAACAGAGAGAATACCAATATAATTTCAGTTTTATATTCATTTCCTAGTCTTGATTCTTCATATTGCTTCCGCCTAACTGGCGGGTGGTATTATTCTCCACCCGCCAGGCCATTCCATCTTCCAAATTCAACAAAGTTAGGGAGCGTTAGTTTTGCTTAGAATCTCAATGAAATCTCTGCAGAACCCCCGCATTTTCTCCTTTCCAAAAACCTTCTACACATATACTCCTCCATTTTGCCTCCCATTCTCTTTGTCTAGCATTCCTCCTCTCTGTTATTTTGGCCAAGGATCCTAGTGATATGTTGTCTCTTGAGCATCCCTGCAGAGAATGACTTAGAAAAGTTCTTTGATAAATTGATCAATTGTAAGGGGTGGGGGGTCTCCATTGACAGTGGATTTGGCATATTTTCTCTTACTGGAAATATACATTTTACTTGTTGCAACTCTGCACCTTGATAAGAACGAAAATAATTTGGTCTTATAAAGTACACAAGTTTCTCTTAGAGCCTAACTATCAAGTAAAACAGGTTGTTTAATGAAATATTTATTTCTGTTTTGCTGTAGTGTAATAACTCTTTAGCAACAATGAAAATGCCCTCTACAAAGGTTCCTTATCTGCACATATTATCTGTGAAAGCTTTTACTTTTTTGGCTAGTTTTCAAGCCGATGTGTTTGCATATTGCATAGGAGGTTGGTTTTTATGGCTGCAACATTTTCTTTCCTCATGCATCGTGGTTCCAAGTCTGTAGCTTTCGATTTTGCAACTGATTGGTACTTGTGAGTTGTGTCAGCAGGATAATGATAGTTGCACTCAATCACTTCATGAGGTGACAACATCTGATTGGCATTGAATCCATTGATAGACATCAGCTTTTTAGTTGATGCCAATCAGCTGTTGCTATCTCATGGAGAAGCTGCACTAAATTGAGTGCAACTAGCCTCATCTGTGCCAGAAATGCTTGTATTCAAATTATGCTTACACTTGTCACAATTCATTCCTCTGCAGGTTCAGAAGAAAAAGGTTTGGGAATTAGTGCAACCACATCTCAAAACCAATGACACTTGTGTTGCTACGCTTGGTTCATATTATATGCGAGCACCAGCGGGTGTAGTGGTCTGCAGTTCATTAGCTAATGCACGAGTGTCATAATAAAATGAAGGCTTCACCAAATTGATTTGTCAGTTGTCCTACCAATTGACAGGTTTCTAGCTTTTTGGCGGAATTGCTCATTATGAAAGAAACAAAATTAATGCTTTGTAATTTTTTCTTGGCTTTAGGGGGACATATTTCTTCACAATACAGAGTGTGCAGCATATTAAATATAGCATTTAATTTGGAGAATGCTATATTCTTTAAATTTTTTGTATGAAATTTTGCCCTATTGATGTTTTTTAAGTGTAATTTACCAAATCTCGATTTGTACGTCTTCCTTTTGCAGGGGCTATGCTAATCTTCTGCATATCATTCCAATTTTATCGGATGTCTTTGAAGGATACGGGTAACTAATTGAGTATGAAAGGTTTTGACATTCTCACTAGTTACATATTTGGAATTAAGATGTAATAAGTTGCAAACCTGGATTAGTCAACTTTTCCTGGGAAACCCATTTGAATACAAGTATAAGTAAGCTGCATTCTACTACGAGTTGATTGGAACCTCAGATCTATACATAATTTGATCCTATATGCATACACTTGTAAGAAAGCATATATATCATCAACCCTAATTGATATATTCATCTTTATCAGGACAAGCTGTTGTAGTTCTTCCCAACAACCTAGACAACTGAAGTCCCATAAAGGCACTAAATATAGCTGTCTTGTAAGGATTGACACAAGTTGTGGAAGAATAAATTAAAGAACATAAAAAGAAGGGAATGAAGAACATCTGGGCTAGGATCATCATTTGGGTTCGACTTTTGCTGAAAGTGTGAAACCCCCGCTGTAGTCGAAGGCATCACCACTGTCATGAATCTCCTTTCTTGGTAAAGCATCATGGTGATAATAAGGGTGTGCGAGAGCAGCTTTAGAGGATCCAAAGTCCGTGGCTGAGGAAGACGCGGATGTGGAGTTAGTATTTAGCCCATCGTTTTGTAGGATGGTTTCGAGTGCCTTCACCGCCTCGCTCATTGTTGGCCGGTCAGCAGCTGATTCTTCCACACATTGCATTGCCAACTCTACGAACTTCCCGAACCCTGAAAGGTTTGTGGTTGTGTTTCTAATGCTAGGATCCATCATATTTCTTAATCCGAAATGTTCCTCATCGTCCTTATTCATCATCGTTCTCACCTCCCGGACAATGTACTTGCCCTTTTCAATTGGTTGCTTGGCAGTGATCAGTTCAAGCATGACAACACCAAAGCTGTACACATCACTTTTCTCGGTTAACTGTTGAGTCATATAGTATTCGGGATCCAGATAACCCTGCAATCGAAGTTTAGGAAGTCACGCAAGAGAAGATTGAGAGGTACGTGTAAAATGAATGCTCACACCTTTTATTTTAGTTTAGTACTACTCACCAACGTGCCTTTAACTTGAGTTGATACATGACCTTTCGTGCAATCGCTTACAAGCTTGGACAAGCCAAAATCCGAAACCTTTGCTGTTAAATTTTCATCCAGTAGAATATTAGTGGATTTCACATCTCTATGAATAATAGGGGGATTGGCTAAGTCATGTAGATAAGCTAATCCTCTGGCTGAACCAAGAGCAATTCTGAGTCTCCTCTTCCAATCAAGATAAATGCTCGTTCTTCCTGTCATGTAAGTCAATATATTCCATTAGCATTTCTTTCTTTCTTTCTTTAAGAGAATACATTTTAGCTTACCTGACAAACTTTCCCTTAAGCTTCCATTTGACATAAACTCGTATACCAACATTTGTTCTCCTTGTTCAAAGCAAAACCCCACAAGGCCAACGAGGTTCTTGTGATGGACACGTGAAAGCAATTCAATTTCAGTTTTGAACTCCATTCCTCCTTGCATTGATCCTTGTTGAGCTCTTTTGATGGCCACCACTTGCCCAGTTGAGAGCAATCCTCTATAGACCTAGGCATCAGAGGAGATTATATTATAGATAGATAAACTCTAAATCCGACAAGTTGTTGCCTTCCTTATAAACTGCAACATCATACATACCTTGCCATATCCTCCAGAACCGACCTCGTTGCTTTCTGAAAAGTTGTTTGTACATTTCTTGAGTTCATCATAAGAGAACCATCTGGCCCCTTTCAGTTGGGGCACGCCCCCGCTGTCTTTGCCACTTGGAGCCCAAGATCCTGGATACAAAATATCAAGCAGCCAAGTCAAACCCCAAGATTAACACAATGTCCATTATGGGCTTTTTCAATAGAGAGAATAAGAGTTACCAAAAGGTCTGCTCATTCCAATAGCTCTTTCAGCACGTTTCTTTTGCTGAACTGCATAAATCCCCAGGCCAACAAGCAATAGGACTAAAAAGGAACAACCAACAGCTATTCCAATAATCACCCTTGAGCTTATGGAAGTTCCTGCATGCTCAGCTGAAATACCCAAATTTTTAGTCAGATTTTCTTTTCATAAGACTTCATATTTGTAACACACTTTTGACTCATTGTTTTATACCTGGAAAAGTGTAAGGAGATGCAATGAAATAGTAAGGTCCAAATTGTGGAGGTGGCTTATATGTCTGATTACTTAAGGAGAATCCAATCCTCTGAACCTCTGATCTATTAAAATACATTCCTGTGGATGGAAAGAGTTCCAACTGCACCTGAAGATAGTCATCAATGTTGAAGAAGGGGTTCTGCAGAGAAACTGAACCGGGGGTGAGTCCTAGTTTTACCCAGAGACTCATTTCAAGAGAGTGGAACAGTTCAACATTGGACAACTCCCTGAAGGAGGGTCCTCTGAAGTAAAATGTTCCCTCGTATGGATAAGCGCAGTCACAACTTTGCGGGCTGAGTTTTTTATCAGAGGGACAGGATTTGCTTCCACAGTTTGCCAGGCTGGTAGAGTACGGCTTTGTAGCTTGTTGCTGAAGGTGGCAGTAATCGGTGTTAGCTAATGACGAGGTGCAAACTGGGTTTCCTATCAATCTGAAGAATGAAATAGAACGAGCAATCAGAGAGGTAATAGTTCTCATCAAAATGATTGATTGATTGAAGGTTGAATTCCCTTACATCAATGTATTTTTGTATCCCGAGCCAAGTGTTACAGCTGATATCTCATTGTCCTGGAAATCCACAAGTTGTAATTGCTGGCCTATGCTGCTGCCCATATTCAAAGTATCATTAAAAGCATTGTTCCGCAGCTTCCTGTCAAAAGGTTTTGAGGCATTTCTCTTATTTCTTTTTTTGTGAAAAAACTAACCAAGTTTCCTCTCTTGTGTAGCTTACTGGACTTACACTTGTTGAATCTGGGGGAAACCGAAGAGTTTCTGTGGCACTGGTCCTTGAAGTGAGCCATATTCAATCACCCTGAGCAGTAGACCATGTATACTTGTCACTTGAAATCGATACAAAGAAGGAATTGAAGAATTCAGTCTAAATTCATGACATTGCTAGTACTGACAGAGTGGTGAGTGACTGTAAAGATGAGAACCAATCTGGAGCTTCTGACTGCCTGAAGGAATTGTTGCTCAAATCCCTGTGAAGAGAAACAACGTTTCAGATATCTGAAAATCTAGATTTGAGTTGGGAAAACGAGAATATGGAAATTCCAATACTTACAAATAATTAAGCGAGCTCATTCCATTCAGGTCTGGAAGTCGGCCAGAGAGTGTGTTATGTGCTAAGTTCCTGCAGGGGGAAAGAAATATAAGAACAATGGGTATTTAGGCCAAGAAACAGTCTTTCTGTTTTTTGGATGGAGAATTAAAGGTACTCACAATTCTATCATGCTTGTCAGATTGTTAAGATTTGAAGGGACACTACCATTAAGGAGGTTTCTATCAAGCCGGCTGCATTTGAAGTTACATGAATACAAATCAAACAAAAGCTAAGAAACCGGGAGCATAGGTATGAAACTGCAGGTGAAGTTTTGATGGTTGATGTACTCACAGAACCTCAAGTGTCTGAACTTGTCCTATTGTAGATGGTATACTCCCGCTAAATTGATTTCCATCGAATAGTCTGCCATTTCAGAATCATAGATTATCAGAGAAGGCCACCCAAGGTTAGACAACATATATTCTTTCTTGACTAACTTACACATGTATGAGCACCATGTCAGCGCTAAACAGGTTGGCGGGAATTGTGCCTGAAAGCTGGTTTTTGTTGAAATGGCTGTGAAGCTTTGAAAATCAGACTCTTGCTGGGAAAAATAAACATAGAAAACCAATGGCGAGGCTTGAAATAGAATAGTTCACTCACAAGTGTTTTGCCTTTTTCAGACGATCCAGTCCAGGATCTTTCGCTGTTGAAACGGGGAGAGATCCTGTCAACTGATTATCTGCCAGGTCAAGCCAGTAGAGTTTGGAGAGATTACCCAGAGTTGCTGGAATTTCACCCGTGAAGTTATTTGAGTTGAGTGCTCTATCGAGGAACCAACATTGAATTAGTTGACAGGTGATAGTTGCAACTTGCAAAACAACTACTGCTATCAATCAACCTATTTCTCAAAGTTTTTCATGTTCTTACAAGAAGGATAATTCTGAAAGTTTCCCCAGTTCAGCAGGTACACTGCCACTAAAGCTACACCCAGCAAGAATTCTGAAAAGAAAACACACCCATTACTCTTAATCAGGAATAGAGTTGATCATCAAGATCAGTTCCGAGTTTAATTTGGATCTTACAGTATGCTTAGTTTCTGCAGATCTCCAATCCTTGGAGAAATGGAGCCTGTGAGGCCTCGGTTAAATGACAGGTCTCTGCAGAACAATCAAGTTCACAACAAACAGGAGGTTATTGCTTGGCAAACTTGTGCAGTTGTGCTTTATTGGAGTAAAAACTGCTCCAAAGAAGAGAAAACTCACAAGGATATTAATTCAGTAAGACCCCCAATATCACCATTTAGTTTTCCTTTCAAGCCCATAGTTGACAGTCCCCTGAAAATGCAATTAGTGAACAAATCCACTCAAAATTTTTGTGCAAAAGATCTGAAATGATGACTCAACAGTACAGTACTTACAGTGCAGTGACCCTGGAGTTGTTGCAGGATACTCCTTCCCAGGATCCTCCACAAGGATCATCGGAGTCGTCCCAACTTGGAGGCGTGTTTTGCCACTGGTCTTTCAGAGAGGTGAGCACAGCTACTGCACTTGAGTGTGTTACTTGGTTAAAAATTAAAGGGAGATTTCATAGTTCTATGAAGCTACAAGAATGGCAATATATATGCAGAAAAAGAAAGTGCTATGCTGCTAAGTTAAACTCTAAGGAAGCAGAAATGGTAGTATTTAAATATCAGAGTATAGGTCAGGACTGTCTTGAAAATCAGTTATTATCCTGAAATGGCAATGCAGAAAGAGGGTTTACCACAACTTTACCAATCAAGATGTGACAAATATGGACAACATAGGCTGGTTTACCTTAGCCAAGATGGCTAAGGATACAAATTTGTAACCACAAGGTCACGAGTTCGAATCCAAGCCTTCTTGGTTTGAGCCGGTCAGCTATGGACAACCTATACTGGTTTACCCCATTGTGGCCCTTTGCTGACTAGGGTCACAAGACAGAATTTACCCAATGCACACCATCAGGTAGTGGTTGCGGGTTTCTCTCGTCACACCAGAAGATGTGACAAATCTCAAATCTACTCAAATACAATTACATCTATAGGTGTTGAAGATATAGTAAGAGTACCATCCCGAGAGTCCGTCTCGGCGAATATGAAGTGAAAAGATGCAGAGAGGATGAAGTAGGTGAGCAGCAGCCGGAGGGTTGCCATGGAATGGAATGTGCACACGCATGCACTCTCTCTATCTCTCTCACTTTGGTGCAGATGAGAAGAGGAGAGATTGTAAGAGTTTGTGTTGTGTTGTTTAGCAAATGGAATGGTTATTAGGTTCCTTCAAGTAGAGTGTACTGGGCGGTGTGATGAAGAGTTTGAAAAAGTTGGCGAGTGGCCTATTCTATTTCATTCAATCATGTATCTTGTCTTCAAATTAAAGCAAGAAAATTCAACCAACTCAACAATCTTCCCACTATCGCCTGGCTTTGAAATGATTGTTTCTACCCGCTGGCCTGCTGCTCATCATAATCATCCTCCTTTGCCGTCTTTCCCCTCCCAATAATAACTACAAAATCATTTAGCCCAAAGGACCCTCCACTTCTCGCATAATAATCTTTCTTCATTTCCCACATTTTCTCTTACCTAGTACAAGGAAAATGGTTGAGTAACTCTCAATCTAAATATGAAATATCTGTGATTAGTTAACTGTTGAATTACGTGACTCCTAATCCAACAAATAATCAATCACAATAGGCAAAGATGAAAATGTAAAATTTATACCGGAAAAATAATACTTATATCGAAAAGTGCAATAAGAGAAAGTGTAATACTTTTACATTTTGATTTTAAAATATTACATTTTTTCTCTAATGTATTATACTTTCCCTAATAAGTAACTAACACCGTATTTCTGTTTTTTTTTTTCCTTTTTTAGTATAAGTATTACATTTGAATATGTTTTACGGATAAAGATTTATGAAATAGTATCACTGGAGAGTTACCACTAAAACATATGTTGTATTACTTATTTATGTATTTGGATAAAAATTATGTTGAATGATTGCAAATTAGTCGCTTGGAATGAATAGGGGGGGGGGGGGGGGGGGGGGGGGGGGGATGAGAAAACATCATATCGATCTAATAATCATATTGATTACAAATAATTTAACTTTATTATAATTTTGATTATTTTTCCCAATTATAATTTTAACTAGTATTTTTTTATGCGCGATACGCAAAAAATAGGTGCCCAATATTAATACATTATATTAAAATTTTAAATTTATTTAGATTTTAGATATTTAAATTATTCTAAATAATAATAATAATGTAAATCATTTTTATAAATTTGATATTTATATTTTATGTAATAATTAACATATAACTCAAATATATAATGTGTATATATTATTATTAATGAAGAAGATAAGAAAATATATGGTGGATGCATGTGCATGGTAACAATAGTGTAAAAGATAACGAAAGTTATAACGGTAGGAGTATGTTTGTTCAAAATATTTTAATGTACAACCTTTATAGCATAATGTACAAAAAAACTTAACGAAAAAAACGGACATAAATCAGGGGTATAACTTTCATTCGCACTTATTATGTTTTTAGATTATTGATGTTAGGGGTAAAGGTCAATTGGTCAAATAAGCCTCCATAATATTAGAAAAGTGTAATTACACCCTTTAACTAAAAAAGAAAGGATCCAATTAAACACATAAACAGGGGTAAAGGTCAATTGGTCAAATAAGCCTTCATAATATTAGAAAAGAATTACACCCTTTAACTAAAAAAAAAAAGGATCCAATTAAACACATAAACTTATGAAAAAAAGTGCAATTAGTTCATTTTGACATATTATTGTTGGTAAATTTCAAGTTAAAGATGAACGGAATGCCACATCATTATATTTTTGCTAACTTGAATTCCCAATTGACAACATAATAATAATAATAATAATAATAATAATAATAATAATAATAATAATAATAATAATAATAATAATAATAATAATAATAATAATAATAATAATAATAATATTATTATTATTATTATTATTATTATTATTATTATTATTATTATTAAAATGCTATGTATCCCTCCTAAATTTTTTTTAATATTTTTTTTCATGATGTGGCTTATATTCATTGGATGCCATGAATTGAGTGACTCCACATACTTTTAATTAAATACTAAATAATTCAATTAGGTGATATCACGCATTCAAAAAAAAAAAAAAATTAGGTGATATCACATCAAGAGGAAAAATTAGGAGGAAAATTTTTAGAAGGGATATCTAACATTACAAAAATTAAAATATTTTTAAAAACAAAATCTTGGTTGTCATGGCCTGCTCTTTGTCTTCGCCTAGCTAGAGACGGGGGTATATATATATTATGTATTGAGGATCATATGAGAATCCCTCCCCACATGAGAATTAGGGACTAATTTGAACCTTTGATCACATGTTTGTGTATGGTCATGAATTCTTTAGATCTGCCTGCATGGGTAGCTTAACTGATCATAGAGGTGAAAGTTTGGAAGAATGACCAGGGATCGAGTCTCACCCCTCACAGTGTGGGGGTGAAAGTTTGGAAGAATGACCAGGGATCGAGTCTCACTAGCCACAGCTTGGGTGAATTAGTAATTTGTGTGCATTTAGAATTCGAATATTATTATCTGTGGATGTTATGCATGATTTTAGGAGGTATATTTTTTGTAGGATTGTGTACTTCTAATTCCATACTATTCATTTCATATTCCATCAGTGTGCATTCTAGTATAGATTTTTGTGCGTATTTAAATGTGTGCATCTGGGGCTAAGGTATGCGGTATGTGTGCACTGCATTGTAGTGTTATGTGCATTCCAAGATTGTGTTTGCGCTTCTATTTCAGTGTCCACATTTTTTTTGAAAGGAAACATCTTAGAATGGATTCGAAGCCGTGTCTCCTCAATAATCCAAGTATATATTTTGATTGTAGTGTACACTAAATTGGGCATCATGTGCAATGGGTGTGCATGCAGGGCCAGATTTTGGACTGTGCAAGATCCGTTTTGCATCATATCTAAGGGATTCCTCGGTTCGGGTAGAAGAAGCAACTGTGCAAGAGCACATGGTCTCAAATTTTAGAGGGCTTAATATTTAATTTTTACCTAACTAGTTAAGAAATTAAAGACAAAAAAATTGCAATTAATCTTAAAAGATTTCATGGAGGAATGGTAGATTCATGTGTTTATTGTATTTTATCTTAGAGATCTGAGGTTCAAATCTTGCATATTTACCTGGTAGGCCTCGTTCAAATTGTGAACACATTCATTAATCGTAACCATTGATCTCTTAATTTTTACGACTTAGATATTTTCTCATGCGAGGAAGGGTTCTTGATGGACCCAAGGCCATTTTGTTGAAATAACAAACTTAGACGAATCAAGGGAGATGAGACTGTAAAGAAAAAAAAAAAAAAAGGTTCAAGATCATAGAAGTTACTTATGATAAGGGTTTGAAGTTCAACATGTTGAGCACAAGTTAATTCTTTGATAATGATATACGGTTGAATTTAGCAAATTGATGTGCAATGTAAGAGTGTTTATCTTGTGGATTGGAGTATGAAAGATGTTGAGATATGCTTAATCAATAAAGGATCTAAGGAAGTAAGTTAGTTTTGGCATAAGAAAATGAGTTATCTTAATTTCAAAACGGTCAATAAGCTTACAAGGAATGGTTTGGTAGAAAGTTTACTGGATGTCTGCTATGAAAAGAAAGGCTTATACTATGCATATCAGAAAGGGAAGTAGGGTCACTTCACATTCAAAGCTAAGCCATATCCATAAACAACAAGGTCGTTGAGTTTAATGCACATAGATCTATTTGGATTAATAAATCCCTCAAACAAGATCTATTTGGAGTGCAAAATTGCAAATCTTGGATTAAAAAGGGTTGGAATGTCAAGTGTCGTCATATTTTGTGTGAACAAAATTAAGTGACAGATTGACTGGCGAAGAACTATGGTCGTGATCTCAATTTGACCTTGCTTTATTTTTGCCCAAACGCCGACCTCGCGGCATGCGATCTCAAGGATTCCATCGGGGCTCCCCATATCCGCGGAGACTGATTTTGAATTTTGCTTTTTGTTTCCCGGAGCTTTGCCCTTCCTTCCTGTAAAAAATAAATCCCCCAAACATACACGGGAAGAAGTATACGTTAGTAGTAGTACTTGTATAATTTTACACAACATGATTGTTGAGGATGAATGTGACGGCGTATTTAATTGGGTAGACAAAGAAATTGGATCAACAATATAAGCGTCACAAGGCTCAACTCAAGAGTTTCAATCACATTTACAAAGAAATTTCGACTTACATGACTCCCAATTGCATCATTAACTTCGCGTAGATTAGGTTGAACATATATATAACAACAACGACAATTAATTTAAATATATGTATCTAAAATTTTTTATGCACTTTAATTATTTTTTTTTAACAACAGTGTAATACGTTTTAATTTTAAACAAATAGTAGTTTAATTTTAATTTTATAATAATTATCAATTAAATTAAATGTTGGTATGTTTATTTAAAAAACCAATTTAATTACAATTACAAATTTAAAATTATACCGAGTAATAAATAAAGAAATAATTAAAATATAATTTAGATAAAAATAACTAAAAAATTTGTAAAATTTAAATTATTGAAAAGAAGAGTTTTGAGATTAAGTGAGATACTTGATGTTGAGGCAGATGCAAAACTTTTTGTTAAATCCTAAATTTTAATCACCTAAAGGACTTAATTTTTTTTATACTGTAACATAAATTCCTAAACCCTAGTTCTTAAACGTGTAAAACTAAGAAGTACAGAGCCTGGACATAGAGTCGCAGACTGCAACAGGCCCTTCGCCATGGGTGCAATCCACCATTATCATTTCTGAAATCTCAGCGGCTCAGCCTCCGTCTACCAGCGTCACCGGCCGCCGACAGCCTCTCCTAGCGTCGCCAGCGACTACGTTGCCTCACCTTCCCGTCCGCCGCCAACAACCAGCCTCGCCACGCCTGTCGCTGCCGTCCTTCCGACACTCCGGGAAGAAGGTACTTAGGAATATTTTATATATTTTAATTTACTATTTTTCTATATTATGATAAAAAAAATGTTGATATCAATATTATATTAATGAGTAATTTTATGTGTTTTGTATATCAGTGTTTGAATTTTTATCTTGAGTAGCTCTGTATCTGTATATAGTGGGATTGGGCCTGTATGATTCCTTGAACTTTGACTAAAAGCTCTTAGTAAATTCAGACAAATTTTTTTTGAAATTTTTTTTGTTTTTGTTTTTTTCCCTCTGGATTTCTGATCTTTACTGTTGGATCTCTTCCAGTGTTAGTATTATTATTATTGTTACATTATTGTTATATTATATGGTTGTAATATGTGTGGTGTTTAGAATAGATAGACTACTAGTCAGATTAGTTAGAGGGTTGTTATTAGATAAACTCTGTAATCCTATTGTTGTGTTAATGATCAACAATTATCTCTAATCTCCAGTACACATAGTGTAGAGCTTCATCTTTGTTATGCTAGTTAATGATGCCCTACTTGTGGATGTGGCTGACTAAACATTTCATTTTTGCTTCTTAACAGCTTGATAAGAGCTGCAAAATCAAATAATTCCTTCCAAGTAAATGAACTATCTCTTGTAATTCATTGTCTCCCTTAATCCACAAGCCATGAAGCTTCTTGCAACTTTTCGATCCTCCATGGCTCTTCGCGGAATAACAGGACCTTTGCAATCTCGCTCCTTCCAACCTGATTTTGTTCCAAGAGATCCAAATGCGGGGCCTAGAAGATACAAATACCCTGCTGTGTATGATCCATATGGCCCTAGACCCCCGCCTTCCGATAAGATCATTCAGCTTGTGGAACGGATTGCTGGTCTCACACCTGAGGAGCGCAGACAAATTGGCCCTGTACTTAGAGAGAGACTGAAGCATCCCATGCTGAAACCTATTTCGGTAGAAGGCATGGATTTTGGTGCTGCTGGAGCTGGAGCTGGAGCATCAAAGACCGAGGAGAAGAAGGCTGAAAAAACAGTCTTTGATGTTAAGCTAGAGAAATTCGATGCAGCTGCAAAAATCAAGGTGATCAAGGAGGTACGTGGTTTTACGAGTTTGGGATTGAAGGAAGCCAAGGATCTAGTAGAAAAGGTACCCGCAACTCTTAAGCAAGGGGTCACCAAAGAGGAGGCAAATGAGATAATCGAAAAGATCAAAGCTGCTGGAGGAATTGCAGTGATGGAGTGATAATCCCTGGGCGGGCGGGGATTATGTTCTTCCTAAGGATGACGAAATGAACCTTCCTTTCTTGGATGATTGTTTTGCCAGAGGCATGAAGAAGAGCATTTAAATTCAGCCATTGGAATTGTTATACTTTTGGAGATACTTTTTTCTCTTCCAAATAAACATGGTTTCTAGATATTGGCTGGTCTGGCAAAGCCTATAGTCATGAATAGTGGATAATTTTATTATCTACTCCAATTTATCCATTATCAGTTTGAAAAAAACTAAATGCATTGTTCAATCTGTTATGTTTAATGAATAATTACATAAATTTCACTGATGGGATTTTTGTAGAATTGTAGCTGATGAGAAAGCATGCTAGGCAGTGTGTATTTGATGGGGAATGCAGTTGATGAACTGAGAATGAAGTAGATGAAGGAGATGAAGACTTACTCAAATAACTTAGTCTTCCTATTTTTTAGATTTCTTAACGTTACTTTCATGCATATATAAAAGCCACTGTAGGCTTGTTGTGGAGGCATTGAGAATTCTTTGGCTAATGACATGACATTTGGGGGAGAAGAACTCCAGAACTCTTCAACATTACTTTATAAATTTATTCTTTAGTTTTATGTTTCTACTCTTGTCTACAAACATAGGTAGACCTTTTCCTATGTTGTTAAAATTGCATATGTTAGATTGCTAATATCTATGATAGTCATTAGTCATTGGCCTCTATACCAGTTAGACATTAAAAGTACTTTCTTACATGGAGATCTCAATGAAGAAGTTTATATGGAGCAATCTCCATTATTTGTTGCTCCGGGGGAGTCTAACTTGGTTTGTAAACTTCAAAGATCTCTATATGGTTCAAAGCAGCTCCCAAGAGCATGGTTTGGTCATTTCAACTCAGTTATTAGTTAATTTGGAATGATTCAAAGTGAAATTAGCTGTTATGTGTTTTATCAATACTCGATGGACAAAAAATGTATCTACCTTGTAGTATATGTAGATGACATAGTGATTATCGACAACACAATGAAGACATCCCAACTCGAGATATGCTAATCATTAGGATGTTGCTATGTTGCTATCTAAGTTTTGAGATATATCAAGAAAACACAATGTCAAAGGCTTGATTTATGTTACACTAGGCCAAGGGTTAATTTATGAAGATAAAAGCCATACTCGAATCATTGGATACTCATGCTGATTAGACAAGTTCCCTGTTTGATAGAAGCTTCACATATGGATATTGGATTCTTATTGGAGGTAATTTGATTTCATGGAAAAACGATAAACAATACGTAGTACCCAAATATTTAGTGTAGAAGGCTCTACATATTGAAACACATTAATTAGAGGAGTTACCAGCAAGATTTGGTCTTGTGACTACCCATTTAGAGTGATAATAGAGTGATAATAGAAGTGTCATTACACTACATAGTGTAGTTGGCTGAGAATAGGTTTCTTGTATTATTTGAATCTATTAAATATATTCCTCAATTTATTACTTCACATATCTCATACAAGTTTTTAGTTAATACAAAGTGTCCATATTTAAGTGAATATAGCCTTTGCATTAGGGGTGGGCAATTCAGTTTGATTTTCACCGAACCAAACAAAACTAGTTCGGTTCGGTAATATACCAACCGGTAATAGATTATTGTATATTGAACGGTTTGGTAAAAAATTGTATCTAATACAATTTTTTATAATAATAATAATAATAATAATAATAATAATAATAATAATAATAATAATAATAATAATAATCCAAGTCTCTTGCTGTTTGCTCCGCCGTTAAGCTTATATTCTCACTGGTATCTTTCTTAAATGTTTTATTTGATTTCTTTATGGCTTGTTCTCTAGCTACTTTGCAGCCACAATTGTTCTTTGCCTCACAATTATCTCTAACTTGAGTTATTATTACAATATTCAGTATTTTCTTTAGTTTCATGTTTCTATGAAATTAATGTGCTTCAACATCATTCTAATTTTGATTTCTAGTTCTTGAAAATATTTTTCCAAGTGCTTAATATATTTCTAGTCCACTGGAAAATAATATTTCAGCGCACTGGAAATATATTTTGTCAATCAATGACGGATTGTGTCTAAAAATTAATTATACAGTATTTGACACTTGTTCTCCAAATATTAACTATACAGATGGATGATTCTTCATCTTGTCAACAAAACATTCCAAGTGATCCAACTGAGGAGTCGATTGAGCAAAAAAACCAATTGATGTTTGGTAATTAGTACTTAGTACTTAGTACTTAGTAGTGTGTTTTAACTTTGGATTGCTATTTTGTTATATAATGTTTAGACTTTGAATTTAGACTATGTGAATATGTATTGTTTAGTAGTGTTTTTGGAAAATTAGGAAATGTTAAAAATTGGGTTCTTAAATTGAACCGAATACCAAAACCGAACTAATCTGAACCGAAATTATTATTATTTTTTAAAACCGAACCAAACTATAATGTTAAACTGAATGGTATCATTTTTTAAATATCGAAATCGAAAAAAATTGAACAAAATCTCGAAACGCCCACTACTACTTTGCGTGCTATTGCTCAACCATGCTCTTTAGAGGAATCCCAATAAGGGAGTTGTGCACAAGTTTTGAGGAAAAAATGACAAAATGGAGGAGAGATGAGAGAGAGGGGATGGGGTTGTCCTACAAAAATGGGGATTGTTGAGCATATAGCCATTAATGTGCAATCCAACTATCAGCTTAGGTTTTTAGTTGAGATGGAGCATATGCTTCAATTTGGTATCACAGCCAGACCAAAGATGCTCGGTCCACGTGTTGCTTGGAACCCACCGCACACGTGAGGGGGCGTGTTGAGCATATAGTCATTAATGTGCAATCCAACTATCAGCTTAGATTTTTAGTTGAGATGGAGCACATGCTTCAATTGGGATTTTGCAGAGGGTGAGACCCACATGTGAAGAGGGAGAGTTGCGCCACTGCATGGGCCCGTTTGGGCGCGTAATTCTAATTTTTTTTTAATTTCAGAATTTAATTTTTTTTTCTCATCCCATTTTCTTTTTCCTAATCACATATGTAAAATCTCCTTAAAATCTTCACCCCGCCTATTTGATAAGCCAATGTATGTGCTAGTAAGATAATCAAATTGATATGATTGATGTGTGATGTTCTGGGACGGAGGCAAGTGCATGCCTAGGGGGGCCTTGGCCCCCCTCCCCAACCCCAATTTTTTTTTAATATCATATATGTATTTTTTTTTTTAAATATTATATAGAATTTTAAAATTTTTTTGTTTCTTCAAAATATATGCCCCCCCCCTCCCCCCCACTTAATTAAACCTACAGGTTAAGTCAGGGACAGAGCTAAAGGGGGGCAGCTGCCCCCCTCACCCCACCTCCACCCCATATGTAGTCTTTGTATGTATATATGTATATATAGTACATGTTTTAGTATTAGAATAAAAAAAAAACTATAAAATGTTAACAAGAGTGAGTTATATTAGGTGGTAAAGCATAAATTTGGCAATAGGGAGGTCAATGATTCAAATTTTGACATCAACATAGTTTTACAATTTATTAATTATGTTTCATATTTTGTTATGAATATTTTTATAAAGTTTCGATGTGTTTTATTTTTCGTCTATATCTAACAATATTTACAACTATATTTCTTAAGTAATTAATTAATTTATTTTTAAATTATCTCTTTTTTTTAATGTTTCGCCTTTACTGAAAAAATTTCTGAATCCGTCTGTACTGTTTTGCCCCCACTCAAGCAAATTACTGACCCCGTCCCTGGTGATGTTATCTTTAACATTCATCAATTTCCATTGACATCACTAAATACTGTATCCGTTGGATTCAATACGGCAGCGGTTTGCTACGGCGATACGTCGAGTCGCGTCCTTTGGAGTCGGAAAGTTTGTAGAATCGGAAAAACGTAGCTTAATCATGGAAGGATACGTTTTATGATGGAGAATTAAGAGCCGGTTTGGTTCGGGGAAAATATTTTAAAGGAACTAAGGAAGTAGAATTGAAATTTCATAGAAAAATAATTATTAAGAAGATGAATTTTATTGTTTGGTTGGTGGAAAAGGAATTACGGGGAATACTAATTCTATTATTTGGTTAGATTTGGAATTGTAAGGAATAACGACTATATGCCCCTACAAATTAATAAGAGTAATATAATTAAGAAAGAAAACAATGGTAAAATAATCAAATTATATCACTTTTTCTTTCAATCTTCCATTGAAAATCAAATTCCAACACTAAGAAATATATGAAAAGACAAAAATATCCTTATTAAAAATATGAAAAGTCATAAGAATGACTAAAAGTGTCCAAAAATAATAGACTAGGATGTTAAATGATAAAAATAATAGCCTATGATTAAATTTAAAATTGACACAAAAATAATGGACCTCGTGGAATTAACTCTTTATCATTTTACGATTCATTAGAGTATGCTATTTTGGTTATGTAATTTGACTGGTCAAACTCGAGCTTAATTTCGAGATCAAGCTCAAGCTCAAAATTTTGATCTAAATTCGAGCCAATCGAGTCGACCTCTGACTCGAGCTCGAACACTCTAACCGATCAAGTCGAGCTTGAATTATATAAAAAATTATCAAATCAAGCTCGAGTTTCAATTTTAAGGGTCAATCAAGTTGGCTCGTTTGTAGCCCTAATTTTGATAAATTCAAATTCAACATTTTTTTATTTTGGTTAGATCACGAGCAGGCCTAATTGTAGTGCAAGACCACTCACACCAACCAAGCTCAATCGTTATGCTGTGAGCACGTACCCACTTTGTATGGTGCAAACAAATTTATATTCATAATTTTTATAATATAAAAATTATAGATATAAATTTGTGCGTACATGGTACGCACGTGCTCACAGGAGTCACAGCATAATTTGCCAACCAAGCTGATTATTCAAACTCAACATTTAACTCTGAAATCTCCTGTAAATAGTGGAACTGTTGTCTGTAGGGTTCAAAATTGGGAAAACTTTACTAAAAGACTTTTTGGGTGCTTCAGAGTTCACCTTCTTCAATCAAACCTGTCACTGTAAGGCTGGAAAAGATGCGCAAACAAACACACACGACCTAGACTAGAATAGACGCATACACGTTGATGGATCCCAAGGGCTCAAATCAGCTGGATGAAGATGAAAGGTTGTCGAACAGCAAGGCGATCAATACGAACAACAACAACGTGGATGAGAATAGTAAAAGAGCCGTAGCAGAGGTCAAAGACTTTCAGATTATGGTGGCCGACAAAGAAGAGGGCGGCAAGAGGCAGCAGCAGTTGGCCCTCCCAAAGAGAAGCTCCAATAGGGACAGGCACACCAAAGTGGACGGCCGAGGGCGGAGGATTAGGATGCCTGCTCTCTGCGCCGCCAGAATCTTCCAGTTGACCCGAGAACTGGGCCACAAGTCCGACGGAGAAACCATTCAGTGGCTGTTACAGCAGGCGGAACCCTCGATAATCGCGGCAACGGGGACCGGGAGCATGCCTGCCTCCGCCTTAGCGGCCGCCGGAGCCTCTATTTCTATGCCTATGGGCATGGGTTTGAATAATCAGAACTTGGATGAATTGGGGGCTCAAGTTCACATGGGGGCCGTTGATAGTAACAGTAGGGCCGCCGCTTGGCCAATGGTTGGTGGGAATTTAGGGAGACACCATATCTCCACGCCGGGTCTATGGCCCCCAGCTGCCGCTTTTATGTCATCATCATCATCCTCATCTTCTTCAACTTCTACTACCAATTTGGGAAGCGACACTTCAAATTACCAACACAAGGGTGGATTCTCTGGGTTTGACCTGCCTTTCACCCATATCAATCCCATGAGTTTTACCTCACTTTTAAGTGCCACTAACCCTCAGCTTCCTGGTTTGGAACTTGGGCTATCACAAGATGCTCATATAGGGGTTTTAAACAATCAAGCCTTGACCCATATTTATCACCAGCAGCAGCAGATGGAACACCCCAGAATGCAAAACCAGCACCAACCCTCTCCTAAGGACGATTCTCGGGAATCAGAATAGTTGATTCTTTATACTATATTATATAGTATGTGTTTAACTACTTGTGGATAGCATGAGTGGCTTGTATATTTTGTATACTGGCAGAGAGAAGGGTATACATTACACCTTAACTACTTGCCTTGAATTTACCACTCATCCTCCCCTTCGAACTTCAGGTGCTTATTTCTTTCTGTATGGAGATTTTGAGGCTATCTATGTTGTTGTTGTTGTTATATATAGAGCCACTTCTGCTCTGGATTTTGCAGGTGAAACATTGCCAGCCAAGTAGTTTGTGTTTGCACTTAATCTTATGCTTATTTCAAGAAGTATGTTGGTCTCCGTTAATCTATGGCACTTGAATGCTGCATACCTTTCTGCATTTGGATATGAGTAGAGTGTCTGTGAACTATATGTGAAATAGATCTAGTATTACCCGGTCAGAATTATCCATTTTCTCTGTATGTATATGTGGTGTTTGATTGATTCATGTTCCTATGTTTTGTATATATGAGGAATATTCATTATGAATATTTGCAGCTCTCATA
This sequence comes from Ipomoea nil, assembly GCF_001879475.1. Lineage (NCBI taxonomy): Eukaryota > Viridiplantae > Streptophyta > Magnoliopsida > Solanales > Convolvulaceae > Ipomoea > Ipomoea nil. The sequence continues at coordinate 2,583,398 of NW_017619233.1, forward strand.
TCTGTCTTGAATTTCCCATACTTCTGGGGCCTTATATGGGTCAGAGCTACACTATCTTTCATGACATATCTTGCTATTGAATGCATTCATTTCCCCTTGAGCTTTTGCATTAATCTTGTGTTACCACCGCAAGTAGGTTTTTGAAACAAAGCTTTTTAACAAGTTAGTGCCTACTTTTCTGGCACTTGGTCACCAAAAACAACTCTACCTTAGAATTCGGTGAGATAAAGATCTACAGATCTCATATGACATTATGCTGTATGTGAGAGTCACAATCCAATTATTACGCTTTATGCTTTATTTACACATAAAATACTGAAAACTTCTATTAGCAGAGTAAAATTCTGAAAGCAAGTGATACAGAGTTGAAGAAAGTTAATCTGACAGTGGGTGAGGGAGTGGGAATTTTGCCTCAATTTTGTGAAAGATAAGTTTCATTGCCATTAACGGTCTAGATAGATATCCCTGACTCCCTGTATAGCTAAGATGAATATTTGATCTATCTAGCACCCATATTTTGAATTAGTTTGAGCTATTGATCTCCTCAATTTAGTTTGAGCTCATTTTCTTTTTTACACCTGTACTAATTGATTCTGACCATTGATCCATTAAAGCAAAAAAAAGTTGCTCTTACTCTCTGCCTTGTTGGATTCGCTACTATGTAGTCTTAGTTAGAGTGATTTATAAACCATAAGTGGGTTGTAAAAGAATATAATGCATGGTTTCTTCTGTAGCTGACTAAAGTCTGCATGAATTCACAGAAGATCCCGTGTTTTGCAGTTCCCTACTGTCTTTTGCGGTGCAATGACCAGATGTAGTCCCTTGTAGCAATTAGTTTTCTCTACACTGAAGCATAAGGGTTAGAATCCTATTGCTTTTGCTATCTGTTTTCATGGAAATATTGGCAGCCACAGTGAAATTGTTTTGACTTTACCGGATTCTATTTTATCATCAGACTCATCTGCTCAATGTGTTCTATTCAGTTTTATAAAGTTGAATAGGATGGCTGTGGACACTGAAAACATCAGCACCCAGCCTTTTGTGGAACATTAGGCCTTCATCAGAGTCCTCGGGATCTTGCATGTGCAGCCTAAGAAATTGCAGAAGCATGGAGCATTGCCTGGGATGCACCGTTCCAATGTTGGAGGAGTCAAGGTATGTTCCATACTTCCATGTGATCAAATCATATTTTTGCTGGATATGATACATCATATATCTTATATCTATGTAGCAGTGGGATTGACAAATAGAACATACAACTGTTGTATGAGAGGCGTAAGAAAGTTGAAAGCAAATTCAAGCGAATTCATATAGGCCTCTTTACTTAAGTTTTCTGCTCTGAGTTTTCCAGTTTTCTTTCTTTGCTTTTTATTCTCTGATTCTGTTTAGAAAGCTTGTTTACTAATACCCATTTTTCCAAATTCATTTATGTTTTCTAATTTTCAGTTTTCTTTCTTTACTTTTTATTCTCTGATTCTGTTTACAAAGCTTGTTTAGTAATACTCATTTTTCCAAAATGTTAAAATTTAAAAAGCTGCTCAAAGTAGCTTTTTTGAGAAAGTCATTTTGTATGTAATCAGCTAACAGTTAACAGTTAATTTACCAAACACTTTTTTACAATCAGCTAATGCTATCAACTAGTCAAACCCAGTAACCCAATCAGCTAACAACCATTTGCCAAACACTCCCAATATGTTAATTGTTGCGGTTGTAATATGTACATAATTTATTAACTGCAAGTACATAATTTATTAATTACATATATACAATATGTTAATTGTTATAGTTGTAATAGGTACATAATTTATTTACTGGTACATAATATGTTAATTGCATGTACATAATATGTACTTTAGATGTTAATTGCAGGTACACAATTTGAATGTCGTTTTGGAACAAGATCCACAATATAAGATGAACGTTGGTCCATGGTATAACAATTGACTTCCGTGTAGTCTTTTACTGGCTAGGGTCGCAAGATGGTGTTTATACAGTGTATACCCTCGAGTAATCATCATTACTCAAGAAAAAGAAAAAACACTTCAACTAAATTAGTATGAAGTTTAGGTAATGTCACATTTTGCGATCTAAATGCTCCCTCACCGTTAAGTGTGTTTGACATACAACAGTCACAAGAAGGGTGACCCACGGGAAAGTAAGCATAGTGCAATATTGATATCCATCAGGTGACATAAAGAGAACTAAATATTCTCACTGTCATCTCATAAAAGCTTTTGAGCAGAATTATCAAACTTTTCATGGAACACCAATCAAGATAAGAAGGAACAAAATTAGCTAGATCAGTAGAAAATGAGGCATCATTCTCCTCATATGCTTCAAACACCTTGTATTGTATGGCAACACCTTCTTATATTGTATGACAGTGTTAAACATAACGCAGGTGCTATTCCATCTTGTTAGAACATCTAGCTGTACATCACATTTTGCTTCCATCCCAATAAGATCAGCACGATCTCTAAATTTTTTGAACCTTGTAAGTGAGTTCCTAACCCATCTCACAACATCTTTAACCCTCTTAACAGAACTATCAACAAATTTTAATCCATCATGCACCACCAAATTCAATATGTGGGCTATGCACTTCATGTGCATGTATTGACTCGTAACAGAGGTTGTACCCCAACACAACAATTTACTTTTAAAAAACCCATAATTATATCATTGGAAGAGACATTGTCCATAGTGACATTACAGAAATATAATAATACATTCATACCATAATAAACTTCTTATTATTTAATATAAAAGAGCATACTAGGCCATCCTTGACATTACAGAAATATAATATTACCTTTATTATTTAATAGTATATTGTATGTCAAACCACATACAACTCAAAGATAATAATAAGTACTAATAGCATAGAAGCAGATTATTAGATAAGAGGCCAGGTCTGTGATTGAAGATAGTTAATGGTTTTTTTGTCAAGGCGTAATGCTTTGGTAAGAACATCCTGTGAAATTGGCGGGGCAGATCCAAAGGCAGAATTAGCAAGGGAGACATATCCTGGGTTTTGGCTATTGAAAGCGGCAAACACTACAGCATTGGTGTGGCCAATATTGTAGAGGAAATGAACGAGTCCCACTGGAAAAATGAAAGCGTCGCCAGGATTAAGAATTTTGGCAAAAAGCTTATTCTTTTGACCATTGAGTGGATTTGAAGTGACAAAGCCAACGTAAACAGTGCCTTTCAGAACAAACACAACCTCACTGCCTCGAGGGTGGGTGTGGAGTGGGATTAGGCCATTGGGTGCAAAATCTATACGAGCGATTGACAACCCCATGGTGTTCAGCCCTGGGAATTGGTTTACATCTAGAAGCTTTGCTACCAGTCCCACAGAACTAAGATTTACACCTCCAGTAGGGGTGTTAAACCCAGCAGCCTTGTAGAAATCATTTGCTTCGACAAGTTTTGGGTTCTTGCAAACATTCCCATTCACAAACACTGCATTGCATGTATTAACAACCAATATAATTATAATGCATGCACAATTTAATTAGCTAACCAAGAAAAAAAGAGGCCGCCCGCATGGGCAGTTCAACTGGTCATAGAGGTGTAAGTTAGAAAGAATGACCAGGGATCGAGTCTCACCAGCGGCAGTATGGGAGCAACCTCTCAAAGTGAGGGGGCTCTTTGTGCGCAGTAAGCCATGGTTCATGTTCAGTTGATGGGGCTCTTTGTGCGCAGTAAGCCATGGTTCATGTTCAGTTGATGAGTTACCATAATTTACATCCTCCCAGATGCTCTGTTGGGTTGGGGTTCAACCTTTTGGAAAGAAAGAAAGAGGCCAAACGCACGGGCTTAGCTCACTAGCTAGTTCAGTAGCCAATATTTGAGAATAGAAGAAAGAAGAAAGAGTCACGCTTGTGTGAGAATGTAAATCCGTGAGACATGTCGAATTTAGGATTGTAATACTTATATGTGAAATGTTACTTATGATAGATATTGTAATACTAATATGTGAAATTTGATACTATTTAGGAAAAAATTGATTGCTACTAATGATAAATATTGCAATACTTATAATTGGAATTGTGATACTTAATTACACACCCACTTGACTATAACTCGACATGTCTCACAGACAAAAATTGATGAGACGGTGTCACACAAATTTTGACAGAAGAGAGAAATTATATGAAGGCATTATGAAAATGTAAATGTGTACCTGCAGCTTTGGGATCAGCAACTGCAATACAAAAATCTTGCAAGGGGTTGTTATCATATGCGCGGGCAAACGAAGCTAGTAAAGCCAAAAGGACTATGGATGCCATTTGGAGACTCACCATTGTTGTGATGCCTATTTCGGTAAATGGTTTGTTAAGGTTTTTTAGAAGATATATTAGATTCAAATCGGGGAAGGTGCCTATTTATATAGATTTATCTATATTTTATAAGTCTCAGTGAAGGCGTTGTTGACTCTGTGTGCTTCAGATTGAGAGAGTATGTTTGAACATATACTATGTAATCGAGTGAGCAGTATTCAAAAAAAAAATCTATACCTTATAAGTATTTTTACTTTTATCTTTTTTTTTTTTTTTTTTTTTTTTTTTTTTTTTTTGTAAAAAAAATTTGTTAGGACATTTTGTACTCCGTAATATTTATTAGTTTGGTAAGAGAATTTAATTCAATAGTTAGTGGTTCTATCATTTTATTAATTTTTTTGAAGACATTATTTTATTAATAGGTTATCAATATATAAATGAAAATTTCGCAATACTATACCATGCACAATGATCAGGGACGTAGCTAGGAATTCCGTTGAGGGGGGCGAAGAAGTAGAGACGTATGCAGAAATTTTTTTCAGTGAAGGTGAAACGTTAAAACAAAAGAGATAATTTGAAAAAAAATATCTAAAAAATATATGTATAAATATTGTTGGATATGAACAAAAAATAAAACCCATCGAAATTTTATAAAAATATTCATAACAAAATATGAAACATAATTAATTTGATAAAATAATTTGAATAAAAAAACACATTATAAATTGCACATCTCATTATTAATAAAAAGAATGTTATATATGTGTGTGTATTAAATATTAAAAAAAAACTATTAAAAACATGATTGTGTTGAAGTCAAGATTTAAACACATGACCTTCATTATAAATATGCTTTACCAACTAATCTAACTCATTTCTTGTTGCCATTCATTTGTTTTTTTTTTTTTTTTTTTTTACTAATACTAAAAATTGTACTATATATATATATATATATATATATATATATATATATATATATATATATATATATATATATATATATATATATACATACAAATGTTATATATGGGGTGGGAGTGTGGTGAGGGGGGCAGCTGCCCCTGCCCCCCCTTTGGCTCCGTCCTAGACAATGATGGTCCCACCCATTAAATACAAAGACAAGTTCGGGTGGGGTACGGTGAATAGACTTTTCTAACTTTTGATGAAATCATAACTTTAATAACTTTAAATTCTCTAAAAAAGAAAAAAAGAAAAAAGAAAAGAACTTAGGATCTATTTGGAAACAAAATGTTTTTTTGAAAAATAATTCATTTTTCTTATAAAATTTTCAGTTTCAAGTATTTGGCTAAAAGTTAGAGAATATAGTCTTAATATATTTAGCGAGGAAAATTTAATTTTGGTCCTATGACTATTGGGGTCTTGTTAATTTTAGTCCCTGACTTTTAAAAGTGTCAATTTAGTACCTTGACTATGCAATTTTTATCAATTTTGGTCACTCTGGGCAAATTGCTGGCCAAATTTTGCCGGAAAATATTAATAGTTAAAAAAATGAGGGTATTTTAGTCTTTTTGCATGTATTGTTTTTTTCTCCCAATTTCTTCGCCGGATCTGTGGAAATTCGCCGGAGAAGATGGTGATAACCGGTGGCATTGAGGTGTTCGACAGCGACAGGAACTTCGCCCTTGTTCTACAGCTATACCTAATACCCAATTACGCTATTCAATGTCTTCGGTACGACCATTTCTCCGGTCCGCTTCTATCTAGAAGTTCTTGGATGGGAGCGAAGAATAGAATGAAATGGCCGCTCACTGCATCTCCACCGTCCCGGCTGCCACCGTCGGAATCAACCAATTCCGTCACAGATATTCCGTCCAACTCGCAGAGGAGGAATTGAAGTTTCCCTGCCTCGCTACTCCCACCAGAATTTCACTGCAGCCCTTCAAGTTCAGGCCCTTTTTCTCCAAGTATTCACCCATCAAAGCCACAATCTCTCTTAGCCTCCCAACTTCGAAGTTTCCGTCGGAAAAAAATCACGCCATACGCCATGGTTGCAAACAAGAGCAAATACCAATTTTGGTCCCACGAGTATTAGCAAAATGACAATTTTAGTCCACATGTTTAATTCCTACCAATTTTCATCCTCGACTATTACTTTAGTACCAATTTTCATCCACGACTATTGTTTTAGTGCCAAAATTCATCACGCCAGTCACACATTTGTTTAAAACATGTCGAAATATGAAATTATTAAGGGTATTTTCGTCTTTTTAAAATTAAGATCCCAATTTGAGCATGAATAAAAAGATTTAAGCCCTAAGATCTATCGCGATTCGCAATTTTTCTCCTAAAATTAAAGTAGGATGATGAGGAGAACTGCCAATTGGGATTGATCTTAGGGCTTACATCCCTTTATTCATGCTCAAATTAGAGTCTTAAGTTGAAAATGACAAAAATGCCCTTAAAATTTTTAGATTTCGACATGTCTTGGATGGTGGGGTGACCGACGTGATGAATTTTGGTACTAAAATAATAGTCGTGGATGAAAATTGGTACTAAAACAATAGTCGTGGGATGAAAATTGGTAGAAATTAAACATGTGGACCAAAACCGTCATTTTGTTAATACTCGTGGGACCAAAATTGGTATTTGCTCTTGCAAACAACGAAGTTTCCGTCAGAAAAGATGGATTGCGGGAGAAGAGTAAAGAGGGGTGAAATGACTAAAATATCCTCAATTTTTTAACCATTAATATTTTTCAGCGAAATTTGGTCGGCAATTTGGCCGGAGTGACCAAAATTTACAAAAATTACATAGTCAAGATACTAAATTGACACTTTTAAAAATTAGAGACTGAAATTAACAAGACCCCTATAGTCATATGACCAAAATTGAAAGTTAGAAATATATATATATATATATATATATATATATATATATATTTTTTTTTTATGTTTGATTCATTATTTTTTTAAAAACCAGGCCATAAACATAAATCCATTACAAAATTCTTTCTTATAAAATATTAATTATTTTAATAATGATAGTTATTATTTATATTAAAACAAAACTTTAAATTAATTTTTAATATGAAAATAATAGTACTTTTGTCCCTTGAATTATATGCACATAGCGCATTTTCTCCACAAATTGTTGATGTATATCTACTTTATTCCCTCAATTATTTCGAAAGTTAGTTGTGAATTTTACTCCTCTCTGTTAAATGGCATTTGGACTGTAAAAAAAAAAAAGGTTATCCTAATGCTAGTAACATAGTAATGCTGATAAATAATACAACGTTCTAATATATTAAAATAGCTATACCACCTATTTTAGTAACTCTTTTTATTGTTGATGGGTTTTCTTCCATTGATGATAATGTACACATATACTAAGTAACTAAGAATAGGCCGGGCCAAGCTAAAACTGTACCGCCTACACAAGTACGTGGATGAAGCCAATTCAACTCTGGATTATAAACGTTTGGTGCTACAATAACGCAATAGTTATATATTATGAATTAGGGTGTTAGCGAACAGAGTTTTCGGTAAATTACTCGTGTTTTTGTATTGAGTAAGTGTTTGTTTATGTTGTTTTATTAATATAATATGTTGGCTAACACTATGGCTAAACAAGCTTTATGTAATGTTGGGGGGATCTGGTTGAGTACTTTTAGTTTCTATTCCTCGGTTTCTTTCCGCTGTTTCTGTTGAACTCTTTTCATATTTTAATATGAGTTGGTTTTTGATTTTTTTTTTTTTTAAAAAGAATTTATAATTCTTTTTTTCTTTTCCTTTTCTTCCTTCAATTTATTCAAATATAAAAAAAATGTAATGAGAATAATACTTTTAACATTTCCCATGCAATTGGCTTGTGACAAACTTAGAACTAGAACACCGAAACCACTTCATAGCATTGTGACATAGGTTTTGTGCACGGGCAGTTCGGATTTATGAACCGCCCACTCGTTCGGATTTCGATTTATAATATTTGTATCCAATTCGTTTAATTTTAGCAATTAATTACTTCGGATATTGGTTGTTCAGGTTCAGTCGATTTTTATCGAAATTCGGTTATGTTCGGATTGTAAAAATATTAAAAAAATTTAAACTAAACTATTAAAGTTCAACCTTACAAGTTACAACTTAGTGAACTTAACTTACAAATGACATTTAACAATTTACAACTTACAACTTACAACTTAATTGTTAAAAGTTCAGAGATATAAAAAAAAAAAAAAACTAAATTACACAACTCCAAATTGCAAAATTAGATTGTTCAAATTCCAAAACTCCAAATTACAAGTTTACATCGCAGAAAGTTAGAAATACAGGATTAGGCACTCATCACTCAGTAGTTGGCTACTCAACACTCATTCTCTTCATGCTCATATTTAAAATCATTAGCCAAAAGCAAGTACAATTGTACAAAGTACAAACGAACAAGTTGTTAAATAAAGGAATTACACTTGTGATGAGAGAGAAAAAAAAAGGATCAAATTGCTATTTTTTCATATTAAGGCAAAATTGGGAGAAATTGCTACTTGAGTTTTGGAATAAAACTTAGAGCAACATATGAACTCAAAGTCCTTTGATTCAGACAAATGGTGAAAGCATCATCATAGCCATTGGCAACAACTGAAGTTAGTAAAGTAATAATTACTAATTAGTAGAAAGAAAACAATTAAGATTTAAGAACTAAGAACTAAATGAGAGTGATATACCACCATAAGAGCATTTCACTCAAGATTCAATGAATCAAGGCAAAATGCTTAGCTTAATGGTTTATTGAACTGATATTGATGCCCTGTTTTTTTACTCAAGGTAGTCAAGGGGCCTCATGAGATTGTTGGAAAGGAATCAAAGGTAGTAACAATTGAATGTTGTCAGCCATTGCCCCAGTTTTCACTTGCCAGTTTGCCTCACATATCACAATTTAGTAATTCACAAAAAATCACATATTTACAAATTGGAATGAAATGTGAAATAAATAAAGATTATAGGAATGGTAGGAAGAGAAGAACTAGTTCCAACAGTTCCAGCTCCAGTACATCCAATGGCCAACTCTACAAATAAAAAACACTCAATTAAAAACGGAAATTAAAGTAACTAAGTAAAACATAATAATAGAAATTGAATTATGAATATAGATTATAGAATACCTTTTTCAAGCATTTAACATCAACGATATTTTTCTCAATTTGTACTGGTTGATTTGGTAACCTCAACCAGTCTTTTGCACATACTAGAATTTTTGCAAATTTAGGAGTTAAGAAACTCCTAAATGCATATAATACCCTACCACTAGTACTTAATGCGCTTTTAGAGGAAATTGTGGATATAGGAACTGCAACCCTGTTAGCACATCGCGTGCCATTTTAGAGAGAATAGGACATTTGATATGATCTCTAACTGTTTAGCTTCCACCATCTAAGAATATCAAATTCATCACTTTCCTTCATAATTTTTTCACTTAAATACACTTGAAGCTCAGTTTCTTTACTACTTCCACCACCTCCAATTGTAGTATGAGACTGGATGGAGAGTTTGCACATTAGGTTGGCCACTAGAAAATGATTCAGATTGCACATGCACAGAGTAGGTGACTGCATTGTCATTATAATGGTAGGAAGAGAAGAACTAGTTCCAACAGTCCCAGCTCTAGTACATCCAATGGCCAATTCTACAAATAAAAAACACTCAATTAAAAACGGAAATTAAAGTAACTAAGTAAAACATAATAATAGAAATTGAATTATGAATATAGATTATAGAATGCCTTTTTCAAGCATTTAACATCAACGATATTTTTCTCAATTTGTACTGGTTGATTTGGTAACCTCAACCAGTCTTGTGCACATACTAGAATTTTCGTAAATTTAGGAGTTAAGAAACTCCTAAATGCATATAATACCCTAACACTAGTACTTAATGCGCTTTTAGAGGCAACCGTGGATATAAGAACTGCAACCCTGCTAGCACATCGCGTGCCATTTTAGAGAGAATAGGACATCTGATCTGATCTCTAACTGTTTATCTTCAACCATCTAAGAATATCAAATTCATCACTTTCCTTCATAATTTTTTCACTTAAATACACTTGAAGCTCAGTTTCTTTACTACTTCCACCACCCTCCAATTGTAGTATGAGACTGGAGAGTTTGCACATTAGGTTGGCCACTAGAAAATGATTCAGATTGCACATGCACAGAGTAGGTGACTGCATTGTCATTATAAAATTCTGACATTACAACTTAATTGGACATTTTCTAAACAAAGTTTGCCCTTCACATCACCATAAAGTTTGACAAACTAGTAAGACATAATTCAAATTTATCTCTTGGGTTCAAAATATTGGCAAAAATGGTCAATTGAAGAAGTTCATTTTTTCAGGATACCCCAATATTTTTCAAACTTAACTTCCATTTGGGACCCTATTGCTTAACAAAACACAAATCAGAATTCAGAAAGCTAACAAGGTTTTTTAAAACATAAAAAAGAAGATAAATTTATTAATTACTTTTTTCACAACCAGTTTCCGCAGCAATCATGTCATCCAACATGCAATTCAAATAAGAAATCTCACTGAAGAAAGTGTTAGAGGTGAAATAAAGAGAACCAGATATTCTCACTGTCATCTCATAAAAGCTTTTGAGCAGAATTACCAAGCTTTCCACAAAACACCAATCAAAATAAGAAGGAACAAAATTAGCTATATCAGCAGAAAATGAGGCATCATTATCCTCATATTCTTCAAACACCTTCTTGTATTGTATGTCAATGTTAAACATAATGTAGGCGCTATTCCATGCATATTGTTGGAACATCTACCTGTAAAGCACATTTTGCTTCCATCCCAATAAGATCAACAAGATCTCTAAATTTTTTGAGTCTTGTAAGTGAGTTCCTAACCCATCTCACAACATCTCTAACCCTCTTAACGGAACTATCAGCAAATTTTAACTCATCCTACACCACCAAGTTTAAAATGTGGGATATGCACTTCATGTGCATGTACTGACTCGTAACAAAGGTTGTACCCCAATACAACAATTTTCTTTTGAAAAAACACATAGTTTTATCTTTGTAAGAGACATGGTGTTAAATCTAAATAGTCTAAATATAATGAATAACAGTATACGAGAGATCTGACCTCGTTATAAGAGCGGAAGCGTAGCCATGTAGATCTCCAACCATAGTTGATGTTCCCTGTTGTGTTGCCTCTTTAACGGTAGACCGTTAGCCATATTTTGCCTCATACCTGACTCAGAACCCTAGATGGTGTATTGGTGTCCACTGAGCAGTATGAGGACCATCTGAATGTGCTATCTAATCCATAAACCTGTATCCCATCAATCCAGGTCTATATTAGGCACAGAGTCTGGTTGACTAACAACTTCTAGTGAAGTACTAGCACAACCTTCATTAAAGAACAAAACACATGAATCATAGTGACGTGTCCTCTATTTAATCCGAGTAATATGCATTATGGTCACATGCATTTTAATTCTCCAACTTAGGTCCTTTATGAACAAACCCTATGTTTATTCTTGGTACCTTAAGGGATGTTTCTCAAAATACATTATGTGCACAACTGAAAGAGAAAACACATCCAAATTGTACAAAAGAGTACACTGTATGATCTCTAGAACTTTATAATCATGCCTTAAGTAGAGATCTCTTAATGTTAGTATAATGCTAACTATATTCTATGACTTCTTTATAAGTTAACTTTAAGTACTATCTCTAACGACTAAGAGCTTGGAGTTAACACGTCTGTTACTCCCACTCATAAAAAACTCCCACTCATAAAAAAATAGCCAAAAGATAGTCAAGTCACAAAATCATTCCAATAACTTAGACAATAAACCAAAGGTCTAAGTCCATAAATTTGGAATCTTAAACATACACCATAACTTCCCAAATAACTTCAATGTTCACTTTAAATGAACTGAACATAATGAGTCTTACTTATATGTCTCATAAAATTGTTTTGAGCCTTACAAACCAAAATGACCCAGGATCAATTTTGATGAAAGTAAAGACTCTATTAATCACTGAAGAATTTATTAAATTACAGTTCACCCCAAGTTAAATGCTTTTATTCTAATAAATTCCTTAATACTGTTACAACATTTTCATAAATATGTTGCACAACCAAATGTTCAATAATTTGAACTTATGAATTTATAAGAACAAATACAAGATTAATACTTGTGGAATATTTTGGACTTGTTGTTCGACATACAATCCAATTTAGGATGTATGAAGCGAATTAAATCCATAAACTTTAGTGGAGCATCTTAATGATCTTTTTCTAAATGATCACTCCCACTGATTAAGATATTCTTCAGAGAAATTAATAAAGTGAACGTAATAATATACATACTCATAATTGATTTGACCAACTAACAAATGATCAAAGACATAATTCCCTACCATCAGTTGGACATACTAAATAATCAATTTTTGGTTCCAATTAAAGTCCAACTAAATAATGAAGATATAACTCCCCACCATAGTTGGACATACTAAAAAACAAAATACACCTTCTGAAACCAAGTTAGAATTTGGCTCAAAAGATACATTTTATTATTATTGAAATCCAAAAGATGTATGTCAAACCACATAGCTTACTACGGTTAGTCCGAAGAACCGAGCAAGATTCGTGGATTAATTAATAAAAGTGGCTAAATTTTGGGAAGTGACTGAATACATGTTTTGCCAATGCAAACCATAAAACTTAGAATTATAATTGAGCTAAATTTATATATTCTAAGAATTGTGATAAAATTATTATCTAATGGGTTAAGGGATTTATTGACATAAAACTTATCTGTGGGCTAAAGTTTTAATTCTATTAAATCCAATTAAGAAACCCTTATGATAATATATTTCACAATTACTAAAGAGCCAGAAGAATCTAGTGACATAAAACTTGCCCGTGGGCTAAAATTTTACTCAATTAGATCCAACTGAAAAATTTTATTTATGATGAAACTATTATCAAGTGAGATGAAGAATCAAATGACATAAAACTTGCCTATAGGCTAAAGTTTTACTCAATAAGATTCATTACAACCATTATGATAAAAAAAAACTTAAGAGATCATGTTCCTTTTCTTAATCCCTGTGGACAAATTAAGAAATATGATCTAAAGTTTACATCATAAAACTAAACTTCATGATAGAATTGGAAATTATTTACAATTAACCATAAAGTAAATAAATAAATTTATTTCTATCATCACTGATAAAACTACTAAACTACATTCCGATACATAATTGCCTGTGGGCTAAATTATGACCGTAGTCCAGTATTTCATCCTGATTAATTATACAAATATAACGAAATTGTCTGTGGGCTAAATTTCATCATATTACATACAATTAATCACAACTGATATGTCCAAAACTTTATGTGATAAAAATAAACCACTTAATATATAATTTTAACAGATTAAGAATGTTGTGGTTACTCCCAAACCAAATTAAAATTATAAGATCACTAGACAATTATCAGTTCCTTGCCTAGTTGTAAAGCACATTTTGCTTCCATCCCAATAAGATCAGCACGATCTCTAAATTTTTTGAGCGTTGTAAGTGAGTTCCTAACACGTCTCACAACATCTTTAATCCTCTTAACAGAACTATCAACAAATTTTAACCCATCATGTACCACCAAGTTCAATATGTGGGCTATGCACTTCATGTGCATGTATTGACTCGTAATAGAGGTTGTACCCCAACACAACAATTTACTTTTAAAAAAACCCATAGTTATATTACTGGAAGAGACATTGTTCATAGTGACATTACAGAAATATAATATTACATTCATACCATATAAACTTCTTATTATTTAATATAAAAGAGCATACAGGCCATCCTTGACATTACAGAAATATAATATTACCTTCATTATTTAATAATATATATTATATTACCTTCATTATTTAATAGTATATTGTATGTCAAACCGCATACAACTCAAAGATAATAATAAGTAATAATAGCATAGAAGTAGAATATTAGATAAGAGGCCAGGTCTGTGATTGAAGATAGTTAATGGTTTTTTTGTCCAGGCGGAATGCTTTGGTGAGAACATCCTGTGAAATTGGCGGGGCAGATCCAAAAGCAGAATTAGCAAGGGTAACATATCCTGGATTTTGGCTACTGAAAGCTGAAAACAGTAAAGCATTGGTGCGGCCAACATTGTAGAGGAAGTGAACGAGTCCCATGGGAAAAATGAAGGAGTCGCCAGGTTTAAGAGTTTTGGAGAAAAGCTTATTCTTTTGACCGTTGAGTGGGTTTGAAGAGACAAAGCTAACGAGAAGAGTGCCTTCCAGAACAAACACAACCTCAGTGGCTCGAGGGTGGGTGTGGGGTGGGAGTAGGCCATTACGTGCGAAATCTATACGAGCGATTGACAACCCCATGGTGTTCAGCCCTGGGAATTGGTTTACATCTACAAGCTTTGCTACTAGTCCCAGAGAACTAATATTTGTACCTCCAGCAGGGGTGTTAAACCCAGCAGCCTTGTAGAAATCATTTGCATCAACAAGTTTTGGGTTCTTGCAAGGCTTTCCATTCACAAACACTGCATGCATGTATCAACAACCAATATAATTATAATGCATGTACAATTTAGTTAACCAAGAAAGAAAGAGGAAAGAAAGAGGCCAAACGCATGGGCTTAGCTCACTTGCTAGTTTAGTAGGCAATATTTAGGAGTCGAAGAAAGCTAGAAGAAAGAGTCACGCTCGTAAATCCGTGAGGCAAGTCGAATTTAGGATTGTAATACTTATACGTGAAATGTTACTTATGATAGATATTGTAATACTAATGGGGCGTTTGGTTGGAAGGAGAGAATTATGTGAGAAATGAATTGCAATTACATAAGAGATGAATTACTGAGAATAAAGTGAGAATTTAAATTTCAGTGTTTGGTTTACAGGAATAAAATTACTGAGAATTTCAATTCCAATGTTTGGTATACATGGGAATGAAAGGGAATAAGTAGTATAAAGTCCAAAATGGCCATTGTTGTTGTTAGGAATCAATTTTAGGTTAAAAAAGGGGAGGGTAATTGTGTCTCATCATTATCTTTTTTTTTTTCTTTCCAAGATCCATGGAATTAAAATCCCAAGGCGGGCATGAGATTTTAATTCCATGAAAATGAGAAAATTGCAATTCCTTCCAACCAAACTAAGGAATTTAGTGGCCTTTGAAATTAGGTGGAAATTAAGTGGGAATGGAATTTAAATTCCCTCCAACCAAACGCCCAGTAATATGTGAAATTTTGATAATATTTAAGAAAAAAATTGATTGCTACTAATAATAAATATTGCAATACTTATAACTGGAATTGTGATACTTAATTATACACCCAGTTGACTATAATTCGACATGTCTCACAGACAAAAATTGATGAGACGGTCTCACATAAATTTGGACAGAAGTGAGAAATTATATGAAGGCATTATGAAAATGTAAATGTGTACCTGCAGCTTTGGGATCAGCAACTGCAACACAAAAATCTTGCAAGGGGTTGTTATCATATGCGCGGGCAAACGAAGCTAGTAAAGCCAAAAGCACTATGGATGCCATTTGGAGACTCACCATTGTTGTGATGCCCATTTCGGTAAATGGTTTGTTAAGTTTTTTTTAGAAGATATATTAGATTCAAATCGGGGAAGGTGCCTATTTATATAGATCTATCTATACCTTATAACAATTTTTACTTTTTATCTTTAAAAAAAAATAAAAAATTGTTGGACATTTAGTACTCTGTAATATTTATTAGTTTGGTAGGATAATTTAATTCAATAGTTAGTGGTTCTATTATTTTTATTAATAGGTTATCAATATATAAATGAAAATTCCGCAATACTATACCATGCACAATGAGCCAAGCACCTTGTGCTCAGATGATATGTAGTGATCTCTCCCACGTAGGAGGTCATGAGATTGAACCTCAGTGGTGGCGTTGTTGACTCTGTGTGCTTCATTAGGTTGAGAAAGTATGTTTGAACATATACTATAATGTAATAGAGTCAGTAGCATTCAAAAAAAAAAAAAAATACCATGCGCAATGATGGTCCCACCCGTTAAATATAATGAATAGACTTTTCTAACTTTTTCATGAAAATCATAACTTTAAGTTCTCAAAAAAAAAAAAAAAAGAAAGAAAGAAAAAGAACTTAGGATCTGTTTGGAAACAAAATGTTTTATGAAAAATGATAGAACATTTTCAGTTTCAAGTATTTGGCTAAAAGTTAGAGAATATAGTCTTAATATATATTTAGCGAGGAAATTTTAATTTTGGTCCTATGACTATATTGGTCTTGTTAATTTCAGTCCCTGATTTTCAAAAGTATCAATTTAGTACCTTGACTATGTAATTTTTGTCAATTCTGATCACTCCGGCCAAATTGCCGGCCAAATTTCGCCTGAAAATATTAATGGTTAAAAAATGAGAGTATTTTAGCCTTTCAGCATTTATTGTTTTTTTTTTCTCCACATTTCTTCGCTGAAACTGTGGAAATTCGTCGGAGAAGATGGTGATAGCTGGTGGCATTGAGGTGTTCGACGGTGACGGGAACTTCACCCTTGTTCTGCAACTGTACCTAATACCCAATTCTCCGTCCGCTTCTATCTAGAAGTTCTCGGCTAGGAGCGAAGAATCGAATGAAATGGCCGCTCACTGCGTCTCCGTCGTCCCGGCTGCCACCGCCGAAATCAAACAATTCCATCTCAGAAATTCCGTTCAACTCGCAGCGCAGCGGAGGAATTGAAGTTTCCCTGCCTCGCTACTCCCACCAGAATTTCACTGCAACCCTTCAAGTTCAGACCCTTTTTCTCCAAACATTCACCCTTCAAAGCCACAATCTCTTTTAGCCTCCCAACTTCGAAGTTTCCGTCGGAAAAAAATCACGCCATACGCCATGGTTGCAAACAACGAAGTTTCCGTTGGAAAAGATGGACTGCGGGAGAAAAGTAGAAGAGGGGTGAAATGATTAAAATATCCTCAATTTTTTAACCATTAATATTTTCCGGCGAAATTTGATCGAAGTGACCAAAATTGACAAAAATTACATAGTCAAGGTACTAAATTGACACGTTTGAAAGTTAGAGACTGAAGTTAACAAGACCCCTTATATTCATAGGACCAAAATTGAAAGTTAGAAATTTATATATATATATTATGTTTGATTCATTATTTTTTTAAAACCATAAACATAAATCCATTACAAAATTCTTTCTTATAAAATATTAATTTTTTAATCATGATAATTATTATTTATATTAAAATAAAACTTTAAATTAATTTTTAATAGGAAAATAATAGAACTTTTGTCCCTTAAATTATATGCACATAGCGCAGTTTCTCCACAAATTGTTCATGTATATCTACATTATCCCACAATTATTTCGAAAGTTACGAATTTTACCCCTCTCTGTTAAATGGCATTTGAACTGTAAAAAAAAAAAAAAAAAAAAAAAAAGAAAAAAAAAGAAAAAGAAAAAAAGGTTAAGCTAATGCTAGTAACATAGTAATGCTGATAAATAATACAACGTTCTAATATATTAAAATAGCTATACCACCTATTTTAGTAACTCTTTTTATTGTTGATGGGTTTTCTTCCATTGATGATAATATACACATATACTAAGAATAGGGCCAAGCTAAAGCTGTACGGCAAATTATTGTATGGACCATTATGTGAACCATAATAAAAAGTATATTTTTAATATACTAAATGTATATTATTTTTATACTAAATGTACATTATACAATATAATGTATACTCAGAACAAAAATAATGTACATCCCCTAGATGAAGCCAATGATATACTTACGTGGATGAAGCGAATTCAACTCTAGATTATAACAAGTTTGGTGCTACAATAACGCAATAGTTATATATTATGAACTAGTATTTTTACTCGTGCGATGCACGGAATGAATTTGTTATAATATTTCAAAAATATTTGGATCGATATACAATTATATATATATATATATATATATATATATATATATATATAATAATAATAATAATAATAATAATAATAATAATAATAACAATATATATATATATATATATATATATATATATATATATATATAATAATAATAATAATAATAATAATAATAATAATAATAATAATAATAATAACAATAATAACAATAATAATAATAATATCGAATATTATATAATGCAATTGAAGAATTGAGTTGTATTGACTGTATTTTCTCATGTTATCATTGCTTAAATTCGAGCAAATAATTGCCCATTAATAGTCAATGTGTAGATGTACGCATCTGGTGCTGAAAACTTTAGAGATTTTATATATTAGTGTTTATGATTTGTATTACGTGGTGAATTTGCTCATTGTCTAGCAACTCAGTTATATAAATCATTTGCTATCCTAATTTATTTGTATGAAAGATATATTTCTGTGTAGATATATACCAATTTTGTCATCTTCGCATAAGAAGAAAACATAATATAACTGGTTGGAATTTCACATTATTGAAAACTTCTTCGTAGACGACATTGGTAGTAGCAACAGAATCTTGTCCATTCTCGTTTAGAGCTAACACCTTCAGACCATCAGGATGGGTGACTCGGGAAAAAGCCACATACAATTGACCATTGCCCATTGCATTACTATTTTCTCTGGAAAATCAATGAGTTCGGATCCAAATGTATCTCATATAATACCTATTTTCAATTGGCCTAATTTATGTGTCATTTTTAATCATATTCAATTATTTTTTTAATACATATCAATTAGTTAATTATTAATAATAGATTTTTTTAAATATTTGCAGTCAATTATTAACTATAGATTCTTTTTCCAATTTACCTATACTATTGTTAATCCGTTTCTTTTTCGAAATAGTTAATCCGGATCATTTTTAATTTTTTGTCAATTATTAATATTCATTTCCTTTTTTAATTGCCATATAATTAACATAGTCATGCAATAACGTAGTAACAATCTTCTCTATGCAAAGTATTTTCAAAATAGTTTGCTCATTGCATGACTATTTCCTCTGAAAATCAATGAGTTTAGATCCATATGTATCCTATATAATACCTATATTATAGTTAATCCGTTTTCTATTCGAAATAGTTAATCAAGAATCATTTTTAATTTCAAGCTAATTATTAATATTCATTTTTTTTTCAATTGTCATAATTTTCGTGTCATTTTTTTTTATCAAAGTCAATTATTATTTTGTTACTACATATTAATTAATTAATTATTAATAATAGATTTTTTAAAAATATTTTCAGTCAATTATTAATAATGGATTCTTTTTCCAATTTATCTATACTATTGTTTGGACGGTCTAGCAATTTTCTCTTTCATTTGAATAAGTTTGTGATAATTTTTAATCAAGTATTAATATTAATTTTCTTTTCCAATTGGCCTAATTTCCATGCCATTTTTATTATTAGTCAATTATTCTTTTTAATAAATATTAATTAGTTATTATTAATAACAAATTTATTTTTAATATTTCCAGTCAATTATTAATAATAGGTACTTTTTCAATTTACCTATACTATAGTTAATCTGTTTTATTTTCAAAATAGTTAAAATGGGGATCATTATTAATTTTCAGATAATTATTAATATTCATTTCATTTTTCAATTTGCCTAATTTTCGTGTCATTTATATTCTCAGTCAATTTTTTAATACATATAAATTAGTTAATTATTTTATGATTTTAAAAAAAAATATTTTCAGTTAAATGTTAATAATTGATTCCTTTCCAATTTACATATACTATTATTTGGATGGTCTTACCATTTTCTTTTTCATTTCGGTTAATTTGGGGTCATTTTTAATTTTCAATCAATTATTAATATTCACTTTATCTGTCAGTTGACCTAATTTCCATGCTACTCTCAGTAAATTATTCTTTTTAAATGCATATCAATTAGTCAATTAGTTAATTATTAATAACAGATTTTTTTAAAAATATTTTCAGTAAATTATTAATAATAAAATATTTTACCAATTTACATATACTATTGTTTGGGCGGACTGCCTTTTTTATTTTTTTTTATTTTTTATTTTTTTATTTTTTTATTTTTTACATTTGAGTCAGTTTGGAATCATTATTAATTTTTAGTCAATTATTAATATTCATTTGCTATTTCAATTGACCTAAATTTCGTGCCATTTTTATTCTCAAGTAATAATTATTTTTTGTAATATTCTTTTTTAAAACTATAATTTCACATATGAACAATGTGTGAATAAACAAATAAAACAAATGCATATTCAAAGCAATGTAAAACCATGCAATCTTAAAATTTAAACAAAATACACAAATTCAAAATTATAAATATAAAATATAACAAAAATATTGAAATGACCAGGGACAAATACTTGTAGAATGTAAACCATCAATAACAATGTTTAATGCTCAAAGGCATAAATGACTACGCTCTCAACAGGAAAACATTTTATTAATAATTTCAATCCACAACTTCTCAACATTCACTGCTCTTAACAGATTCACCATCCTTTGCATCACATTGCTTGTTTCGCTTTAAAGTTCTAATAGGACTTTCAACCACCTCTCCATCCAGAAAGTCCTAAAAGGCAAGAAAAATCAAATAACTAAATAAAGTTAAACAAAAAAGGGAAAAAAATGTTAGTGACAAATAAGTAATCACAATGTATAATTATATTACAAATAGGAAAGTAAAAAACAATATATTTTATTAGGAATTATATTACACTATTTACAATATTAGAATACGAAACTGAGAATTGTAGTACGAGTAGAAAATTGAATTAACAATATATTTTATAGGATTGTTTTGGGCGGGAAGTTAAAGTGAGGATTTTGTTTTTATATATAGTATAGATAGATAGATATATTAGGGTGCATGTAACACATTAAGGCCATGTTTGGTAAAATAGTTAGTCTATAGGCCAATTTTAGCTTATTTGGCCACTATTAGTTGTTTGACTTGTTTTAAAAATCAATATAAGTATTTGGTTAATTAGCTTTGGAATAAGGGTCAAATAGGCCACTCAACTGCACACCAAAGTGCAATTAGGCCATTGAACTCAAAAAGAATGCAATTAAGACATTGAACAACACAAAAACATGCAATTTAGCCCAAAATGACTTGTTTACCTAGAGTAGCAAGTTACCAATTTCAAAATTAATTTTTTAAAATAACTTTTAATAAATAAATAATTAAAATATTAATAAATAAATAAATTAAAAAAAAAAAACAGAAACTGCCGGCCGGAGACGATTGCTTTGTCTCCATGGCCGGAGACGAACCTCCGTCTCCAGCCATGGAGACAAAGACCTTCGTCTCCATGGCTAAGGAGACGAATCGTCTCCGGCCATGGAGACGAATTCGTCTCCGGCCGGAAGTTTTTGTTTTTGTTTTTATTATTTTTTTAATAATAATTTAATTATTTATTTATTAAAAATTATTTTAATAAATTAATTTTGAAATTGGTAACTTACTACTCTAGGTAAACAAGTCATTTTGGGCTAAATTGTATATTTTTGTGTTGTTCAATGGCTTAATTGCATTCTTTTTGAGTTCAATGGCCTAATTGCACTTTGGTGTGTAGTTGAGTGACCTATTTGACCCTTATTCCATTAGCTTTTTATACTCTAAAATGCTAAAATTCAAAAAGCTACTCAAAGCAACTTTTTCATTTAGCTTTTTGAGAAAAGAAATTATATCAAACAGCTATCAACTAACAGCTAATTTAATTACCAAACACCTTTTTACAATAAGCTAATGTTATCAACTAGTTATACCCTCTAATTAACCTAATCAGTTATCAGCTAACAGTCATTTACCAAATATGGCCTAACTCTTAATGTTGTTACGTCATGGTTACAGGTGTTAGCAACTTTCGATAAACTACTCGTGCTCGTGTTCAGTTAGTAGTGTTTGTTTATTAAGGTAATCTGATACATAGGGTGTGTTTGGTTCGCACAAGAGGATCAAAATCGAAATGGGAATCAAATATTTGGTAATGATATTTTGTTTTGGTGAAAGAATTTTGGATGTTTGGTAGTAAAGTGGAATTGGAATGATTACCAATATTGATGTTTTATTATGTATGACCCTATAATGGAATAAAGGTTTTAAAAATAAAAAAAAAAAATTAAAAAAATTAAGACAATTGATCCTAATATAATGCCATTCAAATTATAGCACCAATATGAACAAAAAAATCAAAACAAAAATTAAATCTAAAAGCATTGATCCAAATTTAAAAATCATATTATCAATAAGATGGAATGATACCCGTTTTTTTAATTAAGGAATGCGGTTTTAATTGAAGGGGTAATTAAATCACATAGTTGTGTTTTAAAAAGTTATCAACTAAACACGAACTATAATTTTGATTCTCATTCCTGGTGCGTAAACTCATGAACCAAACACACCTTATTTTTTTTTTAACTTTATATTTTATTCAATATCAATGTGACAGATATCGAGTAACTCTAAAAAAAAAATTATAATTTTTTTTTTCTTTTCCTTTTTCTTCCTCCAATTTATTCAAATATAAAAAATTCTAATGAGAATAATATTTTCCATGCAATTGGCTTGTGACAAGGTTAGGACTAGAACACCGAAACTACTTCAAAGCGTTGTGACATAGGTTTTCTGCACATACATATGTAAGTGTAAGATTTTTCCAGTACAGTATATATATTAAGACGTTAATTATGTGGTGCAAGTTAACTCGCATTATTAAGTAGTTTGGTTACACTGAGTGTGATATATGATGTACAATATATTGCATATACATATTTAAAATTCCGACAAAAGCTGCATTCTAAAATTCCAACTATCCTTTAGGTGTTATGCTCGAGGTATTTTTGGTTGAGCCATTATTGTTGTATGAGTTCTTGTGGATAGAGAAATTACTAGTGTATTTAAGAATAAAATTAGAAAATGTAGTAAAAATTAATACATTTTAAATCATCTTAATAAAGAAATGTGATTTACCTTTAAAGTGAACAACTGTGATGTAATCCAAAGATATTATCGGCTAAGGTCTGAGTCAATTATGCTTCGCAACTGGGCTTGATGTTCAAAGGTTGCGGCAGGTGTTGCTAGGAATGGTGGGCGCGTAGGCTAAGGACCGAGTAAGGCATGCTGCGCAACTGGCTTTGGTGTTCTAAGGTTGCGGCAGGTGCTGAGAGGGAGATTGTTGGCCGTTGGCCGAGTCAGCCCCTACTCGATTCGAGACGTGGCACTGTGACTTATAATAGAGTGATGTGGTTAAATGGTTAATGTCCACTTACTTTTCACCATTTGGTTTTAAGTAAGATACAACTAGATAGCCAAAGAACTATGTGGTTAAGCATGCTTGACTTACAACAGTCACAGGAGGGCATAGTGCACCGCTAAGATCCATCAATTGGTATCAGAGCCGAGGTCACAGGTTTGAATCGATGGCGAGGCGAAAGCCGATTCTAGTCCTAGATGGGATGCGGGCGTAGGTTGGGGCAAGTCCAGTCTTTATTTGGAGGGGGATGATTGGCGCATAGGCTAAGGACCTAGTCAGGCATGCTACGCAACTAGGCTTCGTATTCAAAGGTTGTGACATGTGCTGGGAGGGGGATTGTTGGGGGTCGGCCAGGTTGGCTGAGTTCAGCCCCTACTTATCAGCAATTGGTTTTAAGTAGGATATGACAACCAAATAGAGGGATGTGGTTAAATGGTTAATGTCCACCTACTTATCAGCAATTGGTTTTAAGTAGGATATGACAACCAAATAGTCAAAGAACTCTGTTGTTAAGCGTGTTTGACATATAACAGTTACATGAAGGGTGATCCACTGGAAAGTAATTAGCATAGTGCAGCGCTGAGATCCATCAGGTGACATAAAGAGAACCAGATATTCTCATTGTCATCTAATAAATGCTTTTAAGCAGAATTACCAAACTTTCCATGGAACACCAATTAAGATAAGAAGGAACAAAATTAGCTAGATCAGTAGAAAATGAGGCATCATTCTCCTCATATGCTTCAAACACCTTCTTGTATTGTATGACAGTGTTAAACATAATGTAGGTGCTATTCCATCTTGTTAGAACATCTAGTTGTAAAGCACATTTTGCTTCCATCCCAATAAGATCAGCACGATCTCTAAATTTTTTGAGCCTTGCATGCGAGTTCCTAACCCATCTCACAGCATCCCTAACCCTCTTAATAGAATTATCGGAAAATTTTAGCCCATTCTTCACCACCGTGTTCAATATGTGGGCTATTCACTTCATGTGCATATAGTGACTCCTAACAGAGGTTGTACCTCAAGACAACAATTTGCTTTTAAAAAAATCAGCAGTATCATTGAAAGAGGCATTGTTTACAGTGACAATAAAGACATTTCAGATTTCTCACTAAATCAAATAGATCTCTAAGACCTTGGCTACATACTCCCCCTTGTGAGAAGAAACACGGACAAATGATATGATTTTCTTGTAAAACCGCAAAGTTACGCCAATCGTGTACGCATGTCGTGGGTGCACACGAGTCAAGCCTTTTTAGGCTCATTCTAATGTGAGACAAAGGCTACTTTCAAGTCTTCCCATCTCCATTATTTTCCAACTCAAATGGGTTTACTTTGAGAATCAATTTCTCATTCACCCATTTTCTATTTTGAGCGTACAATATATCAATTTCTTAGTCTTATTTAAAAAAAAAAAAAACTAAATTCACTTTGACCCGACTTAAAATATTATTTTTGCTAAAAATTTCCAACAAATATTTTTGTATCACATAATCACATACGTCAGGTGGCTACCCTCATGTTCTATTTATTTAAATCCTAAGGCATTTTATCTTGCTAATAAATTTAACTATTTTTTTTAGACGTTATTAATTAGGCTATTCTCATCCCAACAAGTGAGCTCCTTTCATGATAATGTGAAAGGTAATGACCTTGTTTGGTAAATGACTGTTAGCTAATAGCTGTTAGTTGTTAGCTGATTGATTTAATTAGATAATATAACTAGTT
Organism: Ipomoea nil; assembly: GCF_001879475.1. Taxonomy (NCBI): domain Eukaryota; kingdom Viridiplantae; phylum Streptophyta; class Magnoliopsida; order Solanales; family Convolvulaceae; genus Ipomoea; species Ipomoea nil. The sequence goes on from NW_017619233.1 coordinate 2,608,687, forward strand.
GGTGAATGGCTGTTAGCTGTTAGCTGATTGAGTTAATTAGATGGTATAACTAGTTAGTAAATGATTGTTAGCTGATAGCTGTAAATGCTTTGTTAAGTTTTTTTTTTTTTTTTTAGAAGATATGTCAGATTCAAAACGGGGAAGGTGCCTATTTATTTATATACTAATTCAAATAGCTATACTTGAATGTATATGTTTTGTGATCTATTTTACTTTTATTTATTTATTTACACATATATTTTGGTGGAGAGATCGACAATTGTTATAGGATGGACCATGGTTCGAAAACAGCACTGTTTCTTTAAGTAAAGAAACGACAGTCGTTAAATTTTAATAAATTTTGTATTTTTAGTGTGTTCAGAACAAAATGAAAAACTAAATAACTTGTCTCGCATATTATGTTTATATTATCAAATGAAACTGTAATTGAATTGAAATGATATTTTAGTTGTGTTGAAATGAAACTGCAGTATGTATAAAATGAAACTGAATAACATGTCTCACATATTAAGTGTATATTGTCAAATAAAACTGTAGTTGATTTGAAATGATACTTTAGTTTACTTGAAATGAAACTATAGTATGTATAAAAAGAAACTGAATAGCATGTCTCACATATTGAGTGTATATTGTCAAATGAAACTGTAGTTATATCAAAATGATACTTTAGTTGTGTAGTAATGAAACTACAGTGTATAAAAAATGAAACTGAATAACAGTTTCACATATTTGAGTGTATATTGTCCAATGAAATTGTAGTTGAATTAGAATTATAGTCTAATGGTGTTGTAACAAGACTACAATGTGTATAGAATGAAATTCAATAACAAGTCTCATTGTAAAAAGACTACTGTATGTATAATGTTAAATGAAACTGTAGCTGAAACAAAATGAAACTTTAGTTGTGCTGAAATAAAACTACAATGTTTATAAAATGAAACTGAATATGTTATAAAAACATAACTAATTACACGGCGAGTGTCGTTTCTTTTCATTAAATGAAACGACACCATTTTAGACCATGGTTCACATCATTTTGGACCATGGTTAACTGTAAAATTTGACAGAGATCGACTTCCCATGCAAATTAAAGGTTTTATTGAAAGATTTACATATTACCTACCAGCCTAGCTATCCCAAAGGAATTTAAAGGTGCATGGACCTTAGGCTATTTGAAATGAAGCAAATTTCAAGTCAACTAATTAAATATTATTATTATTATTAGCTGTTTAAATATATCTATACCTTATAAGTATTTTTATTTTTATATTTTAAAAAATTGTTAAACATTTAGTAATATTTACTCCGTATTAGTTTGGTAGGAGAATTTAATTCAACAGTTAGTGGTTCTATTCTGTTATTAATAGGTTATAAAATATGGAAACCTACGACTGGGAGAAGTAGGTTATCAATATATAAACAAAAGTTTCACAATGCTATACCTACCATAATGATGGTCCCGCCGGTTAAATAGGAGAAGTCGGGCGGGAGAGGGAATACACGTTTTTAAATTGAGAAAATGACACTTTTTTCCCTTAAGTTATATTCTTATAGCATTTTTTCTCCCTGAATTATTTAAGTGATTCTTTTTTTCCCTGAAATGTTAAATGGACATTTTTTTTTGAAAAATATATCTGCGATATAGTATTAAATGAACTGAACGATAGTGTCAGGAGGGATCGAATCCTAGTACATAGGTTGTTCCTGATCAAAAGCTAGTGATGCTAAAGTATGAGCATGTAAATTTAAAGTTCAAGAAACATAACTTAACGAACAATAATGAAATAAAGATATAGCTGTCCTACACTGATCCACTACTATCCCAACATAGAATAGCATGGGCGTAGATCTTGAGTATACAGCACTCCGCAATTCTGAACAATCCGTGAGTAGGTCTACTGTGTGAACGTCCCGGTCCTTTAGCCATGATAGGACTTCCTTGCATGCCAATGCCTCCGCCATCATAGGTGAAAAGGCTCCGGGTAACCTTCCACTTGTCGCGGCCGTAAAAGTACTGTGTTGAGAGAATAATACCGCCGCATATGTAGCCTCTCCGGTACCGTGTCTTTATCCTGCATCTATATAACACTTCACCCGTCCATCTCCGTTTGCCGCAGGTGGTGAGGCAGACTCCAGCGTTGCAGCCCGATGATGAACCTGGCGGTACTGTCGGTCGGCAGCAACCGCACGCCGGGCAACCTGCGCAGGCGTGGCAGAGAATGATCCCATACAGCGGTATTCTGAGCATTCCATATGTTGTAGAGAATGGAAATTGCTAGGCCACACTGTTCGTCTGTTAAAGCATTAAAAATTCTCATAAGCCGGACAACCAAAGAATCTGTCACAATATTAACCACAGGTAACCCCGACATACCCCACACCATTCTCGAAAAATCACACATAAACAAGGCATGCATATCATTTTCATCATATAAACCATACATTGGATACGTAGGCTCCACTTCAACTCTTTTCATAATTAAATTATTCGTGGTGGGGAGAATGTCACATAGCGCTCGCCACAAAAAAGTTTTCCATTTGGGAGGTATTTTCAACTTCCATAATTTAACCCATTTATCAAAAGCCCCTGGGTTATGCTCATAATCACCCACTATCTGCCTATAAGCATTCTTGACAGTATAGATTCCTGTTGGTTCCTTAAACCAGAACCATGTGTCCTCATAGTCCGGACTCACTGGGATCATAGAAATACGTGCCACATCCTCCGGGTCAAATAAATCTGTTAAAATATGAGGATCCCAGGTTTTAGTGTGGTGATCAATCAGGCTAGATACATGTGCATTTCTTAACTCCTCAGGCATAACAGTCTGGACCAGTGGACTGGGATTATCTGGTAGCCAGGGATGTCCCCATATTAAAGTTGTTCTGCCATTACCAATTCTTCTACGCACACCTGCACAAACCATTCCATGCGCTGCCATTATACTCCTCCAACAATAACTCGGGCAGCTACCCACCTTTGCATCAATAAAAGAAGTAGTAGGGTAATAACGAGCCTTATAAATCCTTGCCGCCAGAGTAGTGGGATTTGTTAGTAATCGCCATGCCTGCTTCCCTAGCATGGCCAAATTAAAAGCCTTTAGGTCCTTAAAACCCAAACCTCCATATTTCTTCGGGATACATAGTTTATCCCATGCTTTCCAGTGTATACCCCTTTCTGTGCCACTTCCCCACCAATATCTATTCATTATCCTCCCAATCGACATACAGACAGATTCAGGAAGCAAAAAATAACTCATGGTGAATGTAGGCATAGATTGTGCTACACTTTTCAAAAGTATTTCCTTACCAGCCTGAGATAGTAATTTCTTGTTCCATGAGCTTATCCTCTGCCTGATCTTGTCTTCCACATATGAAAAGACAGCCCTTTGGTTCCTTCCTACAAACGATGGCAAGCCAAGATACTTGCCAAAATTCGGTGCCTGCTCCACCTCAAGACACGTTGCTACCTCCCCCCTTATCACCCCCTGAGTATTTCTGCTAAAACAAATACTTGATTTATAAAAGTTTACCATCTGGCCTGACAATTTCTCATAACGAATCAAACACTGTTTGATTACACTGGCCTCCTGAATATTTTCCTTGAAAAACAAAAGACTATCATTCGCAAAAAACAGATGTGATACTGGGGGTGCTCCTCTAGCCACCCTACAACCATGTATAGCTCCTTCCCTTTGTGCCTTCTGTAATAACATAGAGAGCCCCTCTGCACATATAATAAACAAATAAGGCGATAAAGAATCTCCCTGCCTGAGACCCCGTGTGGGTATCACGTTACCTCCCACACTCCCATTCACCATGATCGTGTATTTCACAGTCGTCACACACAACATGATTAGCTTTATCCATTGTTGATCAAATCCCATGACACCCAGCATCTTTTCCAAGAATGGCCACTCCATTCTATCATACGCTTTTGACATATCCAATTTCAGGGCCCCCCATCCAGCCTGTCCGCATTGATTTCTATTCAAAAAGTGCCCCACCTCCGCTGCCACCATAATATTATCCGTGATTAGCCTTCCTGGAATGAAAGCACTTTGGGATTCCGAGATCAAATCTCCCATCAGTGGTTTCATTCTATTCGCGATCATTTTGGCCATGATTCTATAAATGACATTGCTCAGTGCTATTGGTCTCATATCAGCCACCGTTTGAGGCACACTTTTGTTTGGAATCAGCACAATTGTTGGTCCCAAAGGGGTGTGGTAAAAGTCTAGAGGGGGGGGGGGGGGGGTGTGAATAGACTTTTAAACTTTTCGCGAATGCAACAATTGCTAAGGCAACAGAGAGATCAAGACTCTTAACTAGATTGTTAGAGTCTTGTACGCAGCGGAATAAATAAATACGACTTGTGTGATTGTGTCAAGTATATCAACGTGATAAACAGTAAGTAAATAAAGCAGTAAATGACACAAGGCAATTTATAGTGGTTTGGAGGTGATGTAATCCCCCTACTCCACTTGCTCTTATCGTCCAAGAGCAATTCACTATATCCACCACTTCTTGGTTCCTAGATACAATGAATTTCCGTGATCTAGTGCTTTGATCACTAAGCCCACACTAATCACGCCCAGTGCCTCCAACACTGCTGCTTCGGATTTTACAGCTCCGTGTTACTTTCCAGGATTTCACAGCTCCGTGCTACTTTCCCCCCATCTTCCATGATCCGGTCGACGTATCCCGTGATCTGGTGCTTTGATCACCAAGCCCACACCAATCACGCCCAGTGCCTCCGACACTGCTGCTTTGGATCTCACAGCTCCGTGTGATAATCCAGGATTTCACAACTCCGTGCTACTTTCCCCCCCGTCTTCCACGTATCCCGTGATCTAGTGCTTTGATCACAAAGCCCGTACTAATCACGTCTAGTGTTCTCCAACACTGTTGATTCACTTGTTTATAGAAAAACAAGTTTCACTGACTTTCCATCTTTTAGACTTCTTGAATGGATCTTCAATATGCAGCAAGTCTCTCAATGATGAAGAATTAAAACACTCTTGAATATTTTCTCTTTGAGCACTCTGAGTGTTTTTCTCACTTTGAATATATTCTCACTTGTAAGCTTTTTCAAGCAGATTGGATTTGTATGATCTCACGTTTTTGGTTCGTTGGAAGTTAGTTGATCTGCTTCATTCTTCATCCTTTTATAGCTGGTCTTGAGAAGTTGTCCGTTGGAAACAATCCCAAATTTGAATTGTAGATCTCAAATTTGAATTCCAAATCTCAGATTTGAATTCTTGTAGCTTTTTGTAGAAGATCTGTAGCTTTCTCAGAAAATCATATAAAAAATAATATCTCTGATATTTTGGCTGTTGCTTAGCTCTTGGTCCATGTGAAGAGACTTAAAATATTTCTGATGCAGATCTTATCTTCACGTGAAGGGCTTTAAAATAATTCTGATGTCATGCGCCTTCTGAGACTTTCATCTTCTGTGTATTTTATTCTCTCTGTATGGCTACTGATGAAGTGTTTCGGCCAATGAGATCTCTTGATCTGGGTCTCATTTTGATGGTGAGAATTCAATCCTTGATTGAAACTTAATCTCCAACTTCAGCTCTTACTATATATATAGCTTTGGAACTTCATCTCCAACTTCAGCTCTTACTATATGTGGCTTTGGAACTTCATCTCCAACTTCAGCTCTTACTATATGTGGCTTTGGAACTTCATCTCCAATTTCAGCTCTTACTATATATAGCTTGATGAGACTTCATCTCTTTGACTTTTGACTTGCAAACTGCATCTCTAACTTCATCTCTAACTTCAGCTCATACTTCATATTGACTTGACTTATGAAGACTTGACTTTACAAACCGCATCTCTAACTTCATCTCTTGCAAACTGCATCTCTAACTTCAGCTCATACTTCATATTGACTTGACTTATGAAGACTTGACTTTGCAAACCGCATCTCTAACTTCATCTCTTACTTCATCTACTTGACTTTGCAAACCGCATCTCTAACTTCATATTGACTTGACTTATGAAGACTTGACTTTGCAAACCGCATCTCTAACTTCATCTCTTGCAAACTGCATCTCTAACTTCAGCTCATACTTCATGTTGACTTGACTTATGAAGACTTGACTTTGCAAACCGCATCTCTAACTTCATCTCTTTGAACTTCAGCTCATACTTCATATTGACTTAACTTATGAAGACTTGACTTTGCAAACCGCATATTATTTAATTGATTTCTCTAACTTCAGATCATACTTCATATTGTCTTGACTTATGAAGACTTGACTTTGCAGGATTTCTCTAACTTCAGCTCATACTTCATATTATCTTGACTTATGAAGACTTGACTTTGCAGGAAACCTTGCTCCAACCGCTGCTCTTACCTTGTCTCCAAGTTCTACTTGACTTTGCAAACCGCATATTATTTAATTGATTTCTCTAACTTCAGCTCATACTTCATATTGTCTTGACTTATGAAGACTTGACTTGTCTCCTTGCTCCAACTTAGTCTCGAATCCTCTTCTCTCCTTGCTTGCCTCGAATCCTCTTCTCTCCTTGCTTGCTCCAACTTAGTCTTGAATCCTCTTCTCTCCTTGCTCCAACTTAGTCTCGAATCCTCTGACTTGTCTCCTTGCTCCAACTTAGTCTCGAATCCTCTTTTGAAACCTCAGCTCCAACCGCTGCTCTTACCTTGTCTCCAAGTTCAAGTTCTATTAATCCAATCGCTGCTCTTACCTTGTCTCCAAGTTCAAGTTGATTCGAAACGTTTTAATTGATTTAGAAACCTCAGCTCCTACTTCATCTCCTTCTCCTTCTTAGTTTCAAGTATCCTCTGTTGAAACCTACTTGAATTAATTCGAATCCTCTTTCTCCTTCTCCTTCTTAGTTTCAAATTACTTGAATTAATTCGAATCCTCTTTTGAAACCTACTATTTCAAATTACTTGAATTAATTCGAATCATCTTTTGAAACCTCCTTCTCCTTCTTAGTTTCAAGTATCCTCTTTTGAAACCTGCTTGAATTAATTCGAATCCTCTTTTGAACATCTCCTAGTGTTCTAGGATTCTTCTTCTTCGTAGGTCATTTGTGGCACGCGGGAAGGGCTCGTGCAGCTGCAGCCGGATTTGAAAAAGGAATTGATCGTGATTTTGAACCACCTACTTGAATTCATCTCCTTCTTAATTTCAAATTACTTGAATTAATTTCGAAACTTCTTAGTTTCGAACCTCAGCTCCTACTTCATCTCCCTAAAATTGTAGGGAGTGAGTTTTGAACCTAAGACCTTACGGCTTATACATCAAGCTTTCATCCATCTCAACTATACAAATTATTCATCATTATAACATTCCTCTTGATGTACTTCTTTCTTTCCATAGATGCTTGATCTTCAAGATAACTTCATGAATTTTGATTTGCTTCTCGTTTCTTCGTATGAGATTCATCAGTATGACTTCTTCTTTGAGTTGGGCGTGTGGGCTTATTTTAGTATACATATCATATGCATAGATCTTCTTCTTCGTATTTTTCCCTTTCTTCATATTTGTTAATTTTCCTTTCATGGTCTATGACACGCCTAGACTTAACAAATAAAATTGGGGATTCTAAAATACAATTTGGCATATCAAAACTATTACAATATATTCCTAACAACAATGTTTGTATCATTTAATCCCTCCGGGAATTCACACCCATTCAAGCAATTAGTTATAAAACCAGAAACATCTCCCCCAACTACATCCCAGAAATTCTGATAAAAACCCGGATTCATTCCATCCGGGCCCGGAGCCTTGTCAGGATACATTGATGCTAACGCCTCTTTCACCTCCTCAGAGTTAAAAGGACGCAACAACGCTACATTCTGATCATTCGTAATTCGGGGTTCAAACTCATAAAAAATCGGATCGTCTCCATACGAGAATTCAGAGGCAAATATAGATTTAAAATAATCCAATATAACAGTGCACATAACATCTCCTTCTACCCACACCCCAGCATTATTCATAATCTTAGTAACAGAATTTTTCTTTTTACGTGTAGAGGCAAACCTGTGGTAAAATTTTGTGTTTGCATCCGCGCCACTAAGCCAATGCTGCTTCGCCCGCTGCCTCTAAAACACATCCTCTTGGGCTTTTAATTAGGCAGGCAAGTTGATCATCAATCGTCTGGATCTCGGCCAAGGCCGCCGGATCCCGCCTATTCCTGATAGCCCCCTGTCTCTTCTTTAACTCACTGATGCGGCGACCAGACTGATGGAAACGATCTCTCCCCCACCTCATCAACCTCTCCCTACAATACTGCTGACAATTCAACAGTCCCTCATCTTTCCCACTCTGCCAGGCTGATTCCACCACATCCCTACACCCCGTATCCTGAAGCCATGCCATTTCAAACTTAAAACCCCTTGGTCCCCTTCTCTCATGGACGCGTATTGCATCAATACTGAGGAAAAGAATCGAGTGATCAGATTTACGTGTCAGAATATTCTCCACCCCTGCCTGCCCATTCAGTCCACACCACTCAGCCGTTGCCAGCACTTTATCCAGTCTCTCCTCAAGCCGGTTACTCTTTCCTCTACTCTTCTCCCACGTAAACTGGTGACCCCTCATGGGTAATTGCATTAAGCCACAATTATCTAGGGTTTCCCAAAACCCCCGCAGGAGCCTAGGCGGGTGCGGATTCCCCCCCCCCCCCCCCCCCCCCCCCGCCCCCCCCCCCCCCCCCTTTTCTCACACTGATATAGGAGATCATTAAAATCTCCCACCACCACCCACGGTAATTGGGATCTTCCTCTCAGGTTTGTCAGCATATCCCAAGATTCCTGTCTTCTATGCCTCTGCGACGGACCATAGAAGCATGTCATACGCCACTGCTTATCTCATGTTCTAACTTCCACATCCACATGGTTCTTAGAGTAACTCAACAACGTAGCCGTGTTATTTTTCCTCTAGAACAACGCAAGACCACCACTTAAACCATCATTATCCACGTAAAACAACCCCTCATAGCCAATCGTGACACGAAGTCTATCCGCATGAACTCATTCCACCATAGTCTCCATTAAAAAAATAAATTCAGGCTTCTTTCGGGACACAATGTCCACAACTTCTTGAACTGTGCGTGGATTGCCCAAGCCACGACAGTTCCAACTTAGCGTATTCATGAGAACGGGCGGGACTGTAATCCAAGTCCCGCTGCACACAAGTTTTTTGACACATCCACCATTGCAACATCCTCACCCCGGCCCCTTCGGCCTTCCACCCCAGCCCCCTCCCGACGGCGTTTTGCCGACGCCGTGACACTCTTGCTTGCCGGTTCCCCATGATCCACTACCCCCTCATCAACTCCCTCCCCCTCACCCTCACGGCCACCACCCACCACAAATTTCGGCAACGGTAGCGGTTTCCCCCCTACAGGCACCAGCCAACTTCCACCAATCTCCCTTGTAGCCCCCCGATTTCCTCCCGCTCTCATCTCAACCCCATACAAGCATTTCTCCACCATTAAACGTACTCTCTCTTGCCCTTATACAAAAGGTATGCACATGTCCCATAAGGCCACAGAAAAAGCAAAACTTGTGCAAACGTTCATATTTAAAGTGCACCCAACACGTAGTCTTGTCCCTTTTAACGAGTTTCATACGCCTCCGCAGTGGCTTATCTACCTCAATCGATACCCGAATACAATAAAAGGTCAACCAAGGTGCTCCCGCAAACCTATCATCATGTTTCACAAACTTTCCAATAAAATTCCCCGCCTGCTCAAGGACCGTATGTGATGTATAGCCCATCGGTAACTCATGCAATTGAACCCACATGTCAACACTGTTCAGTGGCACCTCACACGGTACCGCCCCCCCCTATCACCTCGCGGCACACTAGCGTGTTGTTCTCGAAAGCCCACGGTCCCCCATCCAACACATAATCCACATCCGTTTTGTGAAAGAAAACAAAAAGGAATAAACCTGGTTGGATCTCCGTAACCTGTACACCCCTCACCGGTTGCCACACTAGCATGTGGTTAAATGGACATATTTACCTTTAAAATAAATATTTAAAATTAATATTTCATTTATTTTTATTCTCCAACAAATTATTACTATAATTTGGTTCAAACCAAACAGATACTATAGCAACCAAACCAAAATATTCCAATTACAATTTATAATCAAAACGCGATATTTAGAGTTTATTAAAATCGCTAACCGGAATGGCCGGTTCATGTTTTGAACTGAAAAAATAAATACATTTATTGTTGAATTTAGACTATTTTAAAATATAAAATAAAATTTTAAAATAAAGACGGTTCAAAATCGCGAACTGGATCCGGAACCGCCAGTTCACGGTTCATGATCCCGTTTTTTTTTTAATTCTTAAATTTAATAAATTGAAATCCAAATATTGGGTTCTAGATCTTAATCATAACTGAAAACTTTTAATTCGATTGCTATAGTGTCTGGTTCAGTTCGAACCGAACCATGGTAATCGCTACATATACGCAATAATTTGTTGGAGAAGTAAAATAAATAAAATGTTTGCTTTAAGGGTAGAAATGTCAATTTAATATATTTAGGGGAAAAACACCACTTTTAAAATAATTGAGGGGGCTAATGTGCTTACATAAATAATTGAGGGGGAAACAGTGTTATAAGTATATAATTTAGGGAGGAAAAGTGCCATTTTCCCTTTTAAATTTTAATATTGAAAATCCAAATTTTGGAAGCATAGAAAATATTTTATGAAAAATGATTTATTTTTTCGATAGATACTTTTATTTTCAGGTATTTGTCTAAAAGTTAGAAAATAGTCTTAATCTGTTTGGGAAAGTTAAAAAATTGTATTTTTTTTTTGTTTTTTTTGTTTTTTTTTTTTTTTGTTTTAGATTTTGGTTTTTGTTTTGTTTTGTTTTTTTTTTTTTTTTTTTTTTTTTTTTTTTTTGTTTTTTAAACATGAACGTAATTCTATTACAAAGTTATTTCTTATTAAGAAATAACTTAGAATAATAATTTTGATTATTAGCCTAGTACTTATATATAGTTGTACAAATTAACATTAACTTTTGATTTTCTATGATCATATATAGGCATACATATAATGACAAAACTATTGTGAAAAATTACAACTAAATGGAAACACACATAAACCATTACTTATTAAAAAAAAAAAGAAAAAAATAACAATTAAATACAAACGGATAAGAAAGATAATAACAAAAAAGGGGAAATCGTACTTTTGGTCCCTCAATTAGTACCCGATTTGCAATGTTATCCTTACTTTCCAATTTGAACAGATTTCGTCCCTCAATTAGTCCGACGTTAATCAATTTAGTCCTTCTGTTAGTTAATCATCCTAAACTCCGTTTACAGCATGAGTATTATAGGAATTTCACATAACCGAAAATGTAAAAATAAAAAGTTTATGCTGTGCTTTTATTTTTTATTTTTTTATTAAAGAAAACACCCCCACTCAAAAGTTAACTCCACCCCAACCCCCTTCTCTCTCTTCTCCTTCTTCATCTTAGCTTCACACTCGAGAATTCAGAAATTAGTAAATTGCCATTTTTTAGAGAAATGGGCGTCTGAGCTTTGGTGGGTTTTGACAGAAATAATCGAAAGTTACTTCATTTCTTTGATTTGTTATTAACCTCGGACTGGGAGGTTTTGTTTTTGTTTCTATAATATGGGGAACGGTGTTGGTAAACTAAGCGTTTGCTTCATGGGCGGCGATGCCGCCATGGAAGCGTGGCGGCGGAAGGATTTCCAAGTGGTGATATTGGACCCGTTAGATGACTTGGGTCATTCTTCTGCTATGTTCCCGACGTGGCGCAACTGTCGTCTAAGGTTCACTCGGAGGAAACAACAACGTTCCGATCAATTTTCGACGCCTCTGTTAGTGCGAACACCTCGACACCGCTCTCCACCGCCTTCGTCGACATCTATTCGTACAATAGCAACGATCGCTCTTATACCTTCGAGAGTTCCACCTCCTTTGCCTCCATCCCTCTGCAGCCAATCCCCAGAAACTGAAGCCACTCCGGCCTGCTGCTGGGCTCTGGCTTCATATAGAGCTCCGATCCGATAAAGCGCGGGACCCCTCGATCGGGGGATATTTTTCAGTCCTCTCGAGAATGGTTCTTCCTATCAGTTCCTCCAGAGCTTCTCGCATGGAGGTTTTGCATTCCTATCTAGATCACGAAAGGGAAATTGATTCGGGTTCTCCAACAATCCATCTCGAAAACCATAAGCAGGGGAAAAACTCAACAGTAGCTCCGATTAAAGGGTCAGTTTATATCAAAGAACCCGATTGGGTCGTTGGGTCTGAGAAGCAGAACGAGTTAACAATAAGTAGTGATAATCTGAGCAGCGAGTGCGCATCTTGGAAGATGATGACTCGCTAGAAAGCCAAAATCTTCAATGGGCTCAGGGAAAAGGATGTTTATGTATGTTAGCGATAGTCGAGCTGTATTGGCTTAGAAGAAGGAGCCTGATCTTTGGAGGAAATGGCAGACCGGGCGGAGGAACGGGAAGAAATGGGGTTGATATAATCAATGCTAAGTGAAATTCCTATAATATCTGTGCTGTAAATGGAGTTTAGGATGATTAACTAACAGAAGGATTAAATTGACTAACGTCGGACTAATTGAGGGACCAAATCTGTTCAAATTGGAAAGCAAGGATAACATTGCAAATGAGGTACTAATGAAGGGACAAAAAGTGCGATTTTACCTAAAAAAAATCATTATCTATTACAAAAATACAATATTAGTTTATAGGGGCAGAACATAAAATGTTGGTCAGTGGAGGCGGAGAAAAAAAAACTTCAAAACGTTATAAAAGAATATTTATAATAAATATGAAATGGTTGGAACAAATTATATATCATCGCTATTAATATTATATTCATAAATACTTTTTAATTTAATTACATCAACTCTAAGTATTTTATATTAATTTAAATACGATAATACACAACTGAAACTTTTAGATTATATTAACTAGATAGTTCATTAAAATGAAATTTTCTTTTAAAATATTAACTAGATAGTTCAAATTGATCATTTGACTTTTAATTGCACCAAAAGTAGTTCTCTGACTATAGTAAAACACTGAATTGCCAATTTTACCCATCATTTAAACACTCACTTAACACCAAAACTATCAGAGGATGACCATTTTAGCTTAAAAGTCAATAGTCGAAGGACCACTTTGGGTGCAATTAAAAGTCAATGAACCAATTTGAGAAAATATCATAGTCGGAGGACCACTTTGGGAATTAACTCTTAACAGTTTTAAAAGTCCTGGATTGCAATTAACAAGACCCCAATAGTCACAGGACCAAAATTGAAATTTACTCAGTAACTAATTTTAAATTGCATTAAAATGGGATTAACTTACAAAATTTAATACCATAATAACAAACTTCTTATCTACTATCTACTATACTAATAAGAGCCCAAGAGAGTTAAGTCTATAATGGGTAGAAAAAATGCGGGTCAAATTTTTTAATCAAATGAATGACTCAGATTGATCAGATTTTAATTTTTCCTTAAAGACTTCTTACTTTATCCTTAATGAATATGATTATCCGTTAACTTTTTCGATAAATATTATCTTTTTTCGTTAATTTGTGTTATTTCACCATTAATTTACTCATTGATTTCAATAAGAAAGGTCTTAGGTTCGAACCTCATCCAATCAAAGTTGGCATAATTAGTACTATATTTTACTCTTATTAAATTAAATAATAATTTAGTAGCTACAACAAAAAATAATACATATGCATTTCTTTAATTTAGAATTATGTGTCTACAATGTATTTATTTAAAAAAACTTATTCATTATCAATAAATTAAATAAGAGAAACAATTTCATTAATTATATTATCTTTATTTTTCTCAAATATAAAAATTCTTTACATTCAAATTCATCAATTGATTATATTCGTTACATTGTCCCTACAATGTCTTTATTAAAAAAAATTTATTCATTATCAATAAATTAATTAAGACAATAAATTAATTAAGAGAAATAATTTTATTAGTTATATTGTCTTTATATTTCTCCAATGTAAAAATACTTTACATTCAAATTCATCAATTGATTATATTCACTACATTGTCTATTATCTTTTTTGTGGACTATTTTTTAATTAAATATCAATGTTATAATACAAAATATTGACATATATTTATTTACCAAGTATTTATTAATACCATGAAAAAATTAAAAATAAAATAATTAATAAAGCCAATCATATTAACTACGGGATTTGTTGACAAAGAGAGTATTCAAATCACACAACAAATTGAAATGAGAACTATCTCGCAATGTCCTTGTTTGACAATCAGTAGTTAGCGGTTAGCGTTAGCGGATTACATTAGCGGATTTGACCAGCGAATTAACAACGGTTGGTAAAATGATATTTGAAAAAATTACCTGTTTAGATTAACATGTAAAATGACCTAAGGGTATAATAATAATAATAATAATAATAATAATAATAATAATAATAATAATAATAATAATAATAGTAATAATAGTAATAATAGTAATAATAATAATAATAGTAATAGTAATAGTAATAGTAATAGTAATAGTAATAGTAATAGTAATAGTAATAGTAATAGTAATAGTAATAGTAATAGTAATAGTAATAGTAATAGTAATAGTAATAGTAATAGTAATAGTAATAGTAATAGTAATAATAGTAATAGTAATAGTAATAGTAATAGTAATAGTAATAGTAATAGTAATAGTAATAGTAATAGTAATAAGTAATAGTAATAGTAATAGTAATAGTAATAGTAATAGTAATAGTAATAGTAATAGTAATAGTAATAGTAATAGTAATAGTAATAGTAATAGTAATAGTAATAGTAATAGTAATAGTAATAGTAATAAAGTAATAGTAATAGTAAATAGTAATAGTAATAGTAATAGTAATAAAAAAAAAAAAAAAAAAAAAAAAAAAAAAAAAAAAAGTAAATAAAAAAAAAAGTAATAGTAATAGTAATAGTAATAGTAATAGTAATAGTAATAAGTAATAGTAATAGTAATAGTAATAGTAATAGTAAAAAAAAAAAAAAAAAAAAAAATATAATAGTAATAGTAATAATAGTAATAGTAATAGTAATAGTAATAGTAATAGTAATAGTAATAGTAATAGTAATAGTAATAGTAATAGTAAATAGTAATAGTAATAGTAATAGTAATAGTAATAGTAATAGTAATAGTAATAGTAATAGTAATAGTAATAGTAATAGTAATAGTAATAGTAATAATAGTAATAGTAATAGTAATAGTAATAGTAATAGTAATATAATAGTAATAGTAATAGTAATAGTAATAGTAATAGTAATAAGTAATAGTAATAGTAAATAATAGTAATAGTAATAGTAATAGTAATAGTAATAGTAATAGTAATAGTAATAGTAATATAATAGTAATAGTAATAGTAATAGTAATAGTAATAGTAATAGTAATAGTAATATAATAGTAATAGTAATATAAAAAATAATAAAAAAAAAAAATAAATAATAGTAATAAATAAAATAATATAATAAAAAATAGTAATAGTAATAGTAATAGTAATATAAAATAGTAATAGTAATATAATAGTAATAGTAATAGTAATAGTAATAGTAATAGTAATAGTAATAGTAATAGTAATAGTAATATATAGTAATAGTAATAGTAATAGTAATAGTAATAGTAATAGTAATAGTAATAGTAATAGTAATATAATAGTAATAGTAATAGTAATAGTAATAGTAATAGTAATAGTAATAGTAATAGTAATAGTAATAGTAATAGTAATAGTAATAGTAATAGTAATAGTAATAGTAATAGTAATAGTAATAGTAATAGTAATAGTAATAGTAATAGTAATAGTAATAGTAATAGTAATAGTAATAGTAATAGTAATAGTAATAGTAATAGTAATAGTAATAGTAATAGTAATAGTAATAGTAATAGTAATAGTAATAGTAATAGTAATAGTAATAGTAATAGTAATAGTAATAGTAATAGTAATAGTAATAGTAATAGTAATAGTAATAGTAATAGTAATAGTAATAGTAATAGTAATAATAATATAGTAATAGTAATAAATAATAATAATAATAATAATAATAATAATAATAATAATAATAATAGTTTAAAAAAATAAAAAATAAAAAAATATAATTACGCAATCATATTAACTACTTGGGGGATTTATTGACAAAAAGAGTATTCAAATCGCACAACAAATTAAAGTGGGAAATTATCTCGCAATATCCTTGTTTGGCAATGAGCAGTTAGCTCTTCAATATTAGTATATATTTAATATTTTATGACCTAATTTTTATTGGTTCCCCCTTATGTCTCGTATTTGGTTTCAACCATACCAATACAATTATAATCATTCTTGACTATATTATCTTGCATTTGTAAACTTAGAATTACCTATTTAAATACGCAAATTCAACATTCAATTATCTATGCATGAAAATTCCAATATAATCTTGTCTTAATTCTTAATATACTTTAAAGTACTTATTAAAAAAAAAACATTGAGCATTATCACAATCGCGCATTGCATAAAAAAGTAGTTATTTAATAAAAGAGTATACGTACCATCCTTGACATTACAAATATTTAGAATGAAAGCGAAACCGAAAGATATCAACTTAAAATTAAATTGATACAGAAACGAAACATATATAATATTACCTTCATTATTTAATAGTATATTGTATGTCAAACCGCATACAACTCAAAGATAATAAGTAATAATAGCATAGAAGCAGATTATTAGATAAGAGGCCAGGTCTGTGATTGAAGATAGTTAATGAGTTTTTGGTCGAGGCGGAATGCTTTGGTAAGAATATCCTGTGAAATTGGCGGGGCAGATCCAAAGGCAGAATTAGCAAGGGTGACATGTCCTGGATTTTGACTATTGAAAGCGGCAAACACTACAGCATTGGTGCGGCCAACATTGTAGAGGAAGTGAACGAGTCCCACAGGAAAAATGAAGGAGTCGCCAGAATTAAGAATTTTGGTGAAAAACTTATTCTTTTCACCGTTGAGTGGATTTGAAGTGACAAAGCCAACGTAAAGAGTGCCTTCCATAACAAACACAACCTCACTGCCTCGAGAGTGGGTGTGGGGTGGGATTAGGCCATTGCGTGCAAAATCCATACGAGCAATTGACAACCCCATGGTGTTCAGTCCTGGGAATTGGTTTACATCTAGAAGCTTTGTTATCAGTCCCACAGAACTAATATTTGTACCTCCAGCAGGGGTGTTAAACCCAGAAGCCATGTAGAAATCATTTGCTTCAACAAGTTTTGGGTTCTTGCAAACCTTCCCATTCACAAACACTGCATGCATGTATCAACAACCAATATAATTATAATGCATGCATGCACAATTTAGTTAACCAAGAAAGAAAGAGTCACCCGCATGAGCTTAGCTCCCTAGTTCAGTAAACAATATTTGTGATAAGAAAAAAGAAAGAGTCACGCTTGTGTGAGAACGTCTCACGGGTTAAGATTCGTGAGACGGGTCGAATTTTGGATAGTTGTTTGTACCAATTTAAAATAAATAAACTGTTACTTATAATAGATATTGATCCTGTTTGGTAAATGGCCGTTAGTTGTTAGTTGATTGTGTTAATTAGAGGGTATAACTAGTTGATAACATTAGCTGTTCTAGTAAAGTGTTTGGTAAATTAGCTATTAGCGGATAGCTGTTTGGTATAATTTCTTTTATGAAAAAAGCTAATTGAAAAAGTTGCTTGGAGTAGCTTTTTGAATTTTAGCATTTTGGAATTGCAAAAAGCCAATTAACCAAACACTTATATTGATATTTATAATATTCAAATGTGAAATTGTGATACTAGGGTAAAATAATTGTTCCGAATGATAAATATTGTAATATTTATAAGTGATTATACTTATGAAATAAATTGTAATACTCATATGTGAAATTGTGATACTATTTAGAATAAAATCCATTATTACTAATGATAAATATTGCAATACTTATAATTGAAATTGTGATACATATACATTCAATTGACTACAACCCGTGAACCCGACATATCTCAGTTCGATTCATGAGACGGTCCCACACAAGTTTTGACAGATGAGAGAAATTATATAAAGGCATGGATGATGAAAATGTAAATGTGTACTACCTGCAGCTTGGGGATCGGCAACTGCAACACAAAAATCTTGCATGGGGTTGTTATCATATGCGCTAGTAAACGAAGCTAGTAAACCCAAAAGGATAACTATGGATGCCATTTCGAGACTCACCATTCTTGCGCCTATTTCGATCTGCAAATGCTTTGTTAAGTTTTTTTTTTTTAGAAGATATGTCGGATTCAAAACGGGGAAGGTGCCTATTTATATACTAATTCAAATAGCTATACTTGAATGTATATGTTTTGTGATCTATTTTACTTTTATTTATTTATTTACACAAATATATTTTGGTGGGGAGATCGACAATTGTTATACGATGGACCATGGTCCAGAAACAACATTGTTTCTTTAAGTAAAGAAACGGCAGTCCTCAGGGGCGGAGCCAGGATTGAATAGTGCGGGGGGCCAACTACGGTTAAAATACTAAATCAAATACATTGATATCCAGTTAACATATTTCAAAATAATCATTACATTACAAATTTAATAAAGTTTAGAATAAATAATTTAGAATTGAATCTATATTAAATTATTTTGTAATATGTTTTTCAATGCACATTACTTTGTACGGTTGAAAAAATGAAAACATTCACGCATGTTTTAAAAAGACTATTGATTATTTATTGAAAACTACCATCTTCATAACATAACATAACATAATAGCAATTATTTTCTTAAATACATATACTACACAATATTTACATTATTATGCATGTTAAATTAAATACAACATTTATCACGTAATCACAAATCTGCATAATTAACCAAACAAATGCATGCCTTCATCTTCATTATTTAGAATAAAACAAAACCACTATTTAAAATAAACAATAGAATATGAAACAAAAATTAACCAAACATGTAGTTAGAAACAAAAAAAAAAAAAAAAAACAAACAAACAAAAAAAACAAAAAAAAACAAAAACAAAAAAAAAAAAAAACAAAAAAACAAAAAAACAAAAACAGAAATTAACTTGAAAAATATGCATAGATTTTAATGACAAATTATCTTGTTATAACGTATATACCGCATATATGTATGGTTCTAGAGAAAGAAACTAATAGGTAGGTTAAATGAGGTTTAATAATTTGAATGTGAGTCAACAATATATATAGTGAATACATAATTTGAAATGGGAGACAACAGGAGATGTTGAGAAGATGAAGAAGTTTATAACTTAGCTTGTAGGATTAATTTAAGAGTGGGAGGGGGGGCCAAATATTTTGAAGAAACAACAAAATTTTAATATTCTATATAATATTCTTTTAAAAAAATTAATATTATATTTAATATTTAAAAAAAAATTGGGGTGAGGGGGGTGGGGATGGGGGGGGGGGGGGGCCAAGGCCCCCCTTGGCATACCTTTGCCTCCGCCCCTGACAGCCGTTAAATTTTAACAAATTATGTATTTTTGGTGTGTTCAGAACAAAATGAAAAACTAAATAACTTGTCTCGCATATTATGTTTATATTATCAAATGAAACTGTAATTGAATTGAAATGATATTTTAGTTGTGTTGAAATGAAATTGCAGTATGTATAAAATGAAACTGAATAACATGTCTCACATATTGAGTGTGTATTGTCAAATAAAATTGTAGTTGATTTGAAATGATACTTTAGTTTACCTGAAATGAAACTATAGTATGTATAAAAAGAAACTGAATAACATGTCTCACATATTGAGTGTATATTGTCAAATGAAACTGTAGTTATATCAAAATGATACTTTAGTTGTGTAGTAATGAAACTACAATGTATATAAAATAAAACTGAATAACAATTTCACATATTTGAGTGTATATTGTCCAATGAAATTGTAGTTGAATTAGAATTATAATTTAGTGGTGTTGTAACAAGACTACAGTGTGTATAGAATGAAATTCAATAACAAGTCTCATTGTAATAAGACTACTGTATGTATAATGTTAAATGAAACTGTAGTAGAAACAAAATGAAATTTTAATTGTGCTGAAATGAAACTACGACAATGTATATAAAATGAAACTGAATATGTTATAAAAACATAACTAATTACACGGCGAGTGCCGTTTCTTTTCATTAAATGAAACGACACCATTTTAGATCATGGTCCACAGTAAAATTTGCCAGAGATCGAGTTCCCATGCAAAATTAAAGGTTTTATTGAAAGATTTACATATTGTGAGCATATCCATTAATGTGTATCTAACTATCAGCTTATGCTTTTAGTTGAGATGGAGCACATACTTCAATTTGGTATCAGAGCCAGACCAAAGGTCATGAGTGAGCATATCCATTAATGTGTATCTAACTATCAGCTTAGGTTTTTAGTTGAGATGGAGCACATACTTCAATTCATATTACCTACCAGCCTATCCCAAAGGAATTTAAAGGTGCATGGACCTTAAGCTATTTGAAATGAAGCAAATTTCAAGTCAACTAATTAAATATAATTATTATTAGCTATTTAAATATATCTATACCTTATAAGTATTTTTATTTTTATATTTTAAAAAATTGTTAAACATTTAGTAATATTTACTCCGTATTAGTTTGGTAGGAGAATTTAATTCAATAGTTAGTGGTTCTATTCTGTTATTAATAGGTTATCAAATATGGAAACCTACGACTGGGAGAAGTAGGTTATCAATATATAAACAAAAATTTCACAATGCTATACCTACCATAATGATGGTCCCGCCGGTTAAATAGGAGAAGTCGGGCGGGAGAGGGAATAGACGTTTTTAAATTTTAATAATGAAAATCCTAATTTTGGAAGCACATAAAATATTTTATGGAAAATGATTTATTTTTTCGATAAATACATTTATTTTCAGGTATTTGTCTAAAAGTTAGAAAATAGTCTTAATCTGTTTGGCTGAAAGTTAGAAAATTATTATTATTATTATTATTATCATTTTTGTTTTTTTAAACATGAACTTAATTCTATTACAAAGTTATTTCTTATAAAATATTACTCCCTCTGTCCTATTTTTTGTGTCGGGTTCGGTTAACGAGGTTAGACTAAAGTTATTTACAATTTAATTTTTCATAATGTTAAGTTTATAATTAGTATGTAAAATTTATATATTTAGAAACTACATTAAAAGTACGTACTATTGAACACAAAAAAAAAAAAAAAAAAAAGAAAAAAAAAGAAAAAAAAAATTTAAAAATTATAAGAAAATGCTAATAGAAATAAACAAAGAAGAAAGTGTTTGTTTGACCAATGAATAGTAAATAGGATTGATAAAGGCAAAATATATCGTGCACCAGGGCGCACAATGCATTATGCGCCCTGGCCAAAACGACGTCGTTTTGTATTTAGTTTTTTAGAAATTCCGTTTCCCGTTTCTACGGTTAACTTCTAAAAAAAATCCTCTGTTTCGAATGTACAGAATTGTATAGTAAAATACAAATAAACTCATAACATAATATACATAATCTAACATAATACATATTACACATAAACTCTTGACATAATACACATAAACTCTTAACATAATACACATAAACTTTTAACAGAATACACATAAACTCTTAACATAATACATATAAAATCTTAACATAAAAACGACGTCGTTTTGGGCAGGGCACACAATGCATTGTGCGCCCTGGTGCATGATATAACGATTGATTGATAAAATGGGACAACTGGAGTAATTATTAATAGCGATTTTCCCCCTAAATTATATCCTTATAGTGTATTTGATCCATGAATTATTCATGTATCCATATTATCCCACTCAATTATTTTGAAAGTGACAATTTTTCTCCCTCTTTGTTAAATGAGCGATTGCACTGTTAAAAATAAGGTTAAGCTAATGCTAGTAACAAAGTTAATGCTAACTTTGTTTAAGTTTTAATTATGTTACTAGCATTAGCTTAAAATTATTGATAAAGTATATTATTTTGGGTCAAGTTAAATGTGACCAGGAAGTCAAATGAAGGTGGAATGGTATGGTCGGGAAGCTAATTGAAAGTGAGAAATGTGCTCGAAAAACTAGCTATGGGTCCGACCATATAAGATCGGGAAGCTCTGGGTGGAGTGGTGTCTATTGGGCGGAAAATATCCCCTCATCAATGCACTTAATGCGCTTTATATAGGTGAAGATAGGGAACAAGTTTCGGGGCCTCAGCATGTTCTCCACGTGTCGAAAGCATCTTGGGTGAACGGGCGGTGGATTTTACACTCTATACTTGTCAAAATAAAGCTGACAAGCCACGTGAATGTGTAACAAGCCTTCATATGGCCGGGTTAGGATTATTTAACGTTAATAATCAGTTCTTGAAAGTTTTCCCAACCACATTTAATTTTGGTAAAAAATATGTGATTCTTTTATTAATTATGATCGGTAAATGATAAATAAGCCGATCCGATTAATTACCGATCAGAATTCTGGTGAGTGATCTATTGGTAATGAGATCGAGATGTCTACTAGTAACGAGACCGACCAGGAGGTAGTCATACGCTCTCAAGGTCGAGAAATATACTTGCGAGACCGGGAAATGCACTCACAAGAACCGGAAATTAGGAAGTGCACTTACGAGGTCATGAAGTACATAACTGTGGTCGAAAATACACTTATGAGCTCTATAGGGAAATGGGTTACCCTATAACCCTATCAATTTTGAGCCTTGGACGTGAGTTCCTAATCCATCTCACAACATTCCTAACCCTTTTAAAAGAACTATCAACAAAGTTTAGCTCATCCTGGACCACCAAGTTCAATATGTGGGCTATGCCCTGTTTGTGCATGTAGTTACTCCTAAAAGAGGTTGTACCTCAAGACAACAATTTGCTTTTAAAAAAAAATCAACAGTATCATTTGAAGAGACATTGTATACAGTGATAGTAAACTAGTAAAGACATTTCTGATTTCCCACTCAATCAAAACAGCTCTCTAAAGCCTTTTCTAGTTGACGCCAATCGTGTACGCGGGTTGCGGGTGCACGCGAGTCAAGCCTTTTTAGGCTCATTCTAATGTGGTATAAAGACTACTTTCAAGCCTTCCTAGCTCTATTTTCAAATCTCAAATGGGTTTACTTTGAGAATCAATTTCTCAATTACCCATTATCCGTTTTGAGCGTACAATATATCAATTTCTTAGTCTTATTTTGGAAAATTCGACACCACTTTGACTGGACTTAAAATAGTCACTTAAAATGTTATTTTTGCTAAAAATTTCCAATACATGTTTTGGTATCACAGCACATAGCTCAAGTGGCTACCCTCATGTTCTATTTATTTAAATCCTAAGGAATTTTATCTTGTTAATAAATTTAACTTGTGTTTTTTTTTTTGAGAAGTTATTAGACTATCCTCATCCCAGCAAGTGAGCTCCTTTCAAGATGATGCGGAATGTAATGTGGATTTTTTTTTTAAAAAAAATAAAAATTTGTTAGCTTAAATGTCTTGCAATCAAGGTTGCTATAATAAACTTGCAGACCTGACTTTTATAGTTTTATTTATTTATTTATTTATTTATTTATTTATTTATTATTTATTATTATATTTATAATATAAAAAGAAAGGGGACCACTTTTGAACGCGAGAGAGATGAGAACTGTATAAAACTGTATTGAATGTACTGTACAGACTGGGAAATATATACAAGATGAATCATAGAGAGACTAGGATATGAAGTAGGAATCATAGGGAGACTAGGATAGGGAGTCATAATGTGACTCAAATACATTGAGTCCTAATACTAGTCCTAATACTCCTAGGGGTGTTCATTCGGTTAACCGTTCGGTTAACCGAACCGTTTTAACCGAACCGAATTAACTGAAATTTTTTTTGCCTTAACCATTAACCGAACCGAAATGCGCTCTACCGAATTAACCGAACCGAACTTTTTTTCGGTTAATCGGTCGGTTAACCGATTAACCGAAATTTTTAACCCTAAAATTGAAAATCCTAAAAATAATTCCTAAAATAATAAATTCAATTAAAATAAAATACATATCATAATAAATTCATATCAAAACATACAAAAATAATACCATAAGTCCATAATCCATTTGACTATTTGGAATTTTAGTACATATTATATATTTATATTTAATATTTTAATATATTATATATATATATTCCAAAATTCGGTTAACCGTTCGGTTAATTCGGTTAACCGACACTTTCGAACCGAATTAACCGTTAACCGAATTTTGGAAAAACCTTTAACCATTCTCCGAACCGAAATATTTCGGTTAAAAAACGGTTAACCGAATTATGTCGGTTCGGTCGGTTAACCGAAATTTCTCCGAAATTTGCACACCCCTAAATACTCCCCCTCAAGTTGATCTTTTGTTGAGATGAAATTGACTTGAATATCTCCAGCAACAACTTTATCTCGAACAAAGTGATAATCTATCTCAACGTGCTTGGTACGAGCATGTATGATGGGATTTGCACACATATAAGTAGCACCAAGATTATCACACCGTAGTTTAGGGACAAATATACCTGGAACTTTGATCTCACGCAGTAGTGAAACAATCCAAGTTACTTCAGGGACAGATATACCTGGAACTTTGATAATCTAGCCACAGTTCTTTGTTTCTTGCAGAGCCAAGAAACATATCAAAATCACTTGTAGATTTTCGGTCCTCCAAACAGCCAGCCCAGTCAGAATCAGAAAAGGCATGAATTTTCCTGGAAGATGACTTTCTGACTCGTAAACCAAAAGTTACAGTTCCTTTAACATAGCTCAAACCTCTTTTTAATTGTTCACAATGTAAAATTGTAGGAGCATGCATGTGTTGACACAACTGATTGACTGAAAAGGAAAGATCAAGATGAGTGACAGTTAAATATTGTAATGCACCAGCCAAACTCCTGTACTGTGTAGGATCATCGTACAATGTTGTATCAATGACCACGGTTTTCAATGTAGTAATAGGAGTAGATAGTTCTTTACATTCTGTCATTCCAGCACATTTTAGAATGTCATTCATGTATTTCTGTTGTGAAAGAAAAATTCCATCATTGCATTTAACTGTCTCAATTCCAAGAAAAAATACAGGTTCACCAAGATCTCTAATTTTGAATGCAGTAGAAAGTTTTGACACTAACTGAGTAACTAGATCTTGATTACTTCTCATCATAAGTATATCATCCACATAAACTAACAATATACACAATCAGATCCATGTGAGTAGTAAAACAAGGATATATCCATTTTTATGCTTCAAAACCAATAGATAGTAAGAAGGTGTGCAAACGATTAAACCAAGCCCTATGTGTCTGTTTTAATCCGTAAAGAGACCTTTTTAGCAAGCAAATGTGATTTGGATACTGAGCATCAATATAACCAGGTGGTTGCTTCATGTACACAATTTCACATAGATTTCCATTTAAAAAGGCATTGTGAACATCAAGTTTCATAACAATCCACCAGATGATAAAACCAAAGAAAGAAGTAACCTGACAGTAGTTGACTTGACCACTGGACTGAAGGTGTCAAAGAAATCTTGCTCATGCACCTAATTGAACCCTTTTGCTACTAGTCTTGTCTTATGTCTCTCAATAGAGCCATCTGCCTTTCATTTTATATGAAAGACCCACTTACATCCAATAATATTCATACCTGCCTGTGATGGTACGAGAGACCATGTTTGATTCTGAAGGAGGGCATTAAATTCCTAATCCATGGCTTCACGCCATTCTGGGTACTTAATTGCCTGAGTGTAACAAGTGGGATCCGAAGGACAAACCTGAACCGTTAAAGCTGATGGTGGAGCCTGTGACCTACTCCGAGTGCTCATCATGTGAGTCCAGACGGTGGACTTCACGGATTTGCCTCGAGGTCGGCCACGAGGCTGTGCAGCCGGCTGGACAAGTTGGTCATGCGACATTGATGCTGCCGTGAGACTGCTCAGGCGGGGCAGCGACGGTAGCACTCGGACAAAGAACCGATTCAGCCCACAGATAAGTCTGTACCGGTTGAGAAGCCTGCAATTTATTTTTAGTAGCAAAGGGATATACTGCCTCATCAAACCTTACATGTCTGCACACATAAATCTTGTTAGTCTGTAAGTCCATGCACCTATACCCCCGAAACGACTCAGGATAACCTAGTAGGAAGACATATGTAAAGGACCAATATGACATTTTGTGACGATTGTATGGTCTGAGATAAGGGTAACATAGACACCCAAAGACACAAAGAAAAGGGTAGGAATGATGGGAGTTATGCAATTTTAAATGAGGACTGGAGTTATTTAACACAACGGATGACATTTTGTTGATTAAATAAACTGCAGTTTCAAAAGCAAAATCCCAGAATTTATATGGAACAGAGGCACGGGCTAGGAGAGCTAAACCCGTTTCAACTATGTGGCTATGTTTTCGTTCGACACGACCGTTTCGTTCGTGAGTGTATGCACATGACTGTAACACCCCGTGTTACGAATCCTAAAACCAACTGATTAATTAATTAATTAATAACCTGGGAGAAAGAATAAATTATAATGATTAATTAGGGAAAAAGGCCACCATAGCCCATGGGCCCAAATATATAAACCCAACCCCTAACCCCAATAGGATTAAACTCTAAATAAACCCTTGGATCTATAAATAGGGAACTTAGGGAGCACCTAGACGCCCCACCACCCCAGGAGAGCTCCAAGAATTCCCTTAGAAGAAATCAAGAAAGCAAGAAAGCTTAAAGAAAGATCCTTCATAGCCAAGGAATTAATTAAGGCTAAGAGGTAACCCATGTCTCAACAAAACCTATTTTCATAGCTATGATTTCCCCTTAGGGTTTCCCCCATATGATTGTAAATGGCGAATTACTATGATTATTATTGATGTTGATTTAATGATTCCATGGGGAATCTTGATAATCTTGATATTGGGAGTTTCTTGATAATTATGATGTTCTTGATGATTAATTAGGATTTTGATGATTATGTGTTGTTCTTGATGATTATGATGTTCTTGATGATTAATTGGTATCCTTGATGATTATGTATTGTTCCTACCGAATCTTACAATTAGAAGACGAACCGTATTCTTGTTGATATAAAAGTGATTAGAACCCTAGGTTGTATCGTATGATCTTATTCTTGGATTATCGGGTGGGAAATCGCATGTTTGGGTGTTGATTATGATTAGAAAAGCATGTTAGGTTATGTGCCGTTCGTCTATCGTATTTGATCCGTTAATTGTCTATGTGTTGTCGTTAATTACGTTGAAAAGTGTCTAAGCATGGTTTCGGGTTCCACAACGGTTCCCGGGGTGAAAAGTGATGAAAAGAGTCAGTGGGGGGGGTAGGTGGGGGTAGGGGACCCGCCACCTACCCGCGGCAATCTCGGGTAGCTCCGGCAGCGGGCAGCCGGCGGGCGGGCAGCTGCCCGCCGGGCACCCGCTGCCCAGAACAGTGACAGCCGGCGGGTGGACCCCCACCCACCGGTTACCCTCTGGAATCTCACCCCACCCGGGACTTCGGCTTCCCCGTTTGATGTTTCCCCGATCCCCGTGGTGTCCCAACGGACCCCGTTTGTCGTGCCTATGTCTAGTTTGATGTTTCGGGTACCGTTCGTGGGTTTATGAGTCTGTTATATCGCATGCTAGTTGAATTGGTATCCCGTTGACCTAGGTGAAAGAAGTATGAACCCCTTAGGGCTATCCTTAGTATGTGATGGATCACGCATAGGTTTGTTGTACGCTTTATCCCCCTTCCCAATGTGTAACGTGGGTTGCATGTGCTTGCTATGTGTTATGTGTGTGTGCTACCCCAATTCGGTTGCGATCGGATTGGTTATCCTGAGCTGCGGTTCAGAAGCTGGCTGCGGTCAGATTGGTATTCCTGGCTGCGGTCAGATGACATTCTCTTGGGCTGCGGTCCACCGTTTGGTTGCGATCAAACGTTTCTATACGAGCTGCGGTTCGTCCTTTATCCTGGCTGCGGTCAGATGACACTCTCTTGGGTTGCGGTCCACTGTTTGGTTGCGATCAAACATTATGATGAGCTGCGGTTCATCGGTCGGTTGCGATCGACCTCCCCGTGTTGCGATACGGGGCATGGTGCTGCGGGGCTGTGTCAGAGGTATATGCGCTGACCCTCATGTATGGGCATGCGATCGGTCCCGTAGCGCCAACAATGTGTGTTATGTGTGTGATATGGACGAGTTGTGACTATGAGTGCCTTGGGATGTGACTATGGGTTTCATATTGGGGGATTGTTTATGATGGGATTATGATTACCATTTATGCCTTGTCGTAACTGCTTTATCTATTGTGAAATGCTTATGCTTGCCAAGTCTACTGCTGGTGTCTAGCCTTAACTGTTGAGTCATTCCCGGTTTTAAAAGCTAGAGTTCGTAGGATATATCTTCATGCTCATAATGGTTTTCGTATATCTATATATATATCTCTATATGTATTGTATTTCAACGCGTTGGAGTGGGTTACCAGCATCTCTCGCTGAACAGATATATTTGGCTTTCAGGCACAGAAGAATAAGTCACTGGAGCGCGCTAGAACTCGGAACGTAGAAGTAGATAGTTCCCTTTTTCGGCCTGCGTGCCATATTATGCAATTACATTATTGAGGAAATTAGTTAGTCAGCCTGTTCACCTGGGTTCTCTAGCTCAGGTGTGGCATAGCACCCCGTACACTTGTATTACGTTTTGGGATTTAATGAGATAATACCTTTATTTTATAAGTTTTAAATGTCTTGAAAATCTGGGGTGTTACAGTTGGTATCAGAGCCTAAGTTTGACCCTAGGAAAAGATTCTTAAGACCGGACTTTAGGACATTAGGCTTGAACTCCAGGTATCTAGGAACATAGGCTTCAGGAATCGTAGGATGCGCAGTGAGATTGTGAAACCTACACATCACCCCGCACTTCATCCCTCTCTAATATTAGAAATCTCTTCCCCACTTATTATATCAAGTTGAAACACAAAATAACATCAACCTTTAATCACCAGGATGGCACCCAAGAAGAAACAGTCAGGAACACCGAGACACCCCTCTCAAGAAATCTTGACTCAAACCCTACAACGCCTGACCCAAATTGCCCAGGCACTAAGTACTATCGTTCCCCAACCTCTGCCAACAGACGAGAACTTGGAAATCCACCACCAAGTCTCGGCACATCAACCACCCACCCTCTCGGGAGACGAAGACCCCACAACCCTCGAGGAATGGATTGAGACATTCGACAAGGTGTTCAGGACGACCCAATGCCCCGAACGCCACCGGGTCAGGATAGCCTCCTTCTACTTCAGGCACGAGGCCGACAGCTGGTGGGCCCGCGAGGGGCCTATGTACGAACAAGACCCCGGATTCAACTGGGAGGGTTTAAAGACGCAGTTACGAGAACAGTTCTACCCCAACCACCTGAAAGCCGCCATGTGCGAGGAATTTCTCAATCTAAGACAGGGAACGGCCCCGGTCTCAGAATACTACCAACGATTCTGCCGACTGGCTCGCCTCGCCCCCGAGCTAGTACCCACCGGATCAAAGTCAGGAAATTCCTAACAGGCCTTAAGCCCGAACACCAGAGGGCCTTGGCCACCCAAGAACCGAAGACCCTCGGAGAGGCCTATGCCAAGGCATGTCAGCTACAACAGGTAGCGAACCCGCCTCCAGGGACGCAACTAGGGTATAAAAGGAAACCCGAAGGAAGTCGCCCAATTCTCGCCAAGGAACCTAAGAACCCCAAAACCGCCCCACTTGACCAAACCATCGCGCCGACTACCCGGGGAAGGATCCTCACCCTAAGCAAGGCCAGGATCGGAGATAGCAACATAGTCTCCGGAACCTTCCTAGTACACGCCACCCCAGCCATCATATTATTTGACTCAGGGGCTACCAACTCGTTTATAGTAACCGAGTTCGCCGCCCAGCTCGGCCTTAACGCCACCACCAAGGTCCGACTCCAAGTCAAGGTGGCCTCAGGCGAGGTCATAAAATGTGATCGCATGTACGAGCATGTAATGATCACCATTCAGGGAGTGGAATTTCCCAGTAACCTAATCCAGTTTCAATTAGATGGGATGCAAGTAATCTTGGGCATGGATTGGCTAGGGAAGTTCCAAGCGCAAATCCTGTGCGGAGAGCAGAAAGTGGTCCTACGAGGGCCAAACGGTAAGAGGGTATCGTACTGCAGTGCCCGCCAGAATCCAGGGATCAAGCTGATAAACATGATGAAAATTAAGAAGTATCTGGGCCAAGGAAACGAGGCCTTCTTATGCTCAGTCGAAGACCTCAACGCCAAAACACCCGAACCACAAGCCATCCCAGTGGTAAACGAGTTCACCGACGTCTTCCCAGACGAAATTCCCGGGGCACCCCCGGCCAGAGAAGTCGAGTTCACCATAGACCTCATACCGGGCGCCGCCCCGATCTCTAAACCACCCTACAGGCTAGCACCAAAGGAAATGAAGGAACTGAAAACGCAACTCCAAGAACTGCTAGATAAAGGTTACATCCGACCCAGCACCTCCCCATGGGGAGCACCGGTACTATTCGTTAAGAAGAAGGATGGGAGCATGTGCCTGTGCATCGACTACCGAGAACTCAACCAAGTTACTATAAAGAATAGGTACCCCCTTCCCCGAATAGATGACTTATTTGACCAACTCAAAGGGGCAGGGGTATTCTCAAAGATCGACCTAAGATCCGGGTATCACCAAATCCAAGTGGCCAAAACAGACATCAGAAAACAGCCTTCCGGACACGTTACGGCCACTACGAGTTTACCGTAATGCCTTTCGGCCTCACTAACGCGCCTGCCATATTCATGGACCTCATGAATCGAGTATTCCGACCTCACCTGGATGACTTCGTCATCGTGTTCATTGACGACATCCTAGTCTACTCCCGAAATAAAGAAGAACATGAGAAGCACCTTCGCATATCTCTGCAAACCCTCAGGGAGAACCAACTCTACGCTAAATTCTCCAAGTGCGAATTCTGGCAAGACAGCGTAGCCTTCTTGGGCCACGTGATAACCAAAGAAGGGATTAGGGTGGACCCCGCTAAGGTTCGCGCCGTTAAAGAATGGACCACGCCGAACTCACTCTCGGAAGTCCGAAGCTTCCTAGGTCTAGCGGGCTACTACAGGAGGTTCGTACCCGACTTCACCAAGATAGCCCAACCCCTCATTAAGCTCATAAAAAAGGAAACCCCCTTCCGTTGGGACAACTGCTGCATCTCGGCCTTCCAAGAATTAAAGGATAAACTAACCACTGCACCCGTGCTAGCCATACCCTCCGGATCGGAAGGGTTTGAAGTCTACAACGACGCATCCAAGAAGGGGTTAGGATGCGTACTAATGCAAAATGGCAAGGTAATAGCTTACGCATCCAGGCAACTCAAAACCCACGAAGAGAATTACCCCACCCATGACCTCGAGCTAGCTGCTATCGTATTCGCACTGAAAATCTGGAGGCACTACCTGTATGGGGGTACAATGCAAGATCTACACCGACCATAAGAGCCTGAAGTACATCTTTACTCAAAAAGACCTAAACATGAGACAACGAAGATGGCTGGAACTCATAAAGGACTACGACCTAGACATTCAATACCACGAGGGAAAAGCCAACGTGGTGGCGGACGCCCTAAGCCGAAAGACGAATCATTCCCTTAACACCACGTGGGTCCTACCGGACCATCTGTACAGGGACTTCCAAAGGCTACACTTGGAAATAATAGAGCAGGGACAAACTCGCCCCAATGCCTATCTACTCAGCACACAGGCCGTGCCCACCCTCTTCGAGGAAATCAAATCGGGACAACAATAGGACTCGGAACTAGATAAAATCTGCCACGACCTAACTCGAGGGAAAGAGGGCCCCTTCGAAGCACACCCAGACGGCAGCCTCCGCTACAAAGGGAGGTGGTGTGTACCCTCAACGCACCCCCACTTGAAACAGCGGATCTTGGAGGAAGGACACAACTCCCCTTACTCCGTCCACCCAGGCGGTGACAAATTATACCAAGACGTAAAGAAATCGTTTTGGTGGCCGAATATGAAAAAGGAAGTCGCAGACTTTGTGGCCAAGTGTCTGAATTGCCAAAGGGTAAAAGCCGAACGATGCAAACCCAAGGGACTCGTACAACTCCTTGAAATACCACAAGGAAAATGGGATTCCATATCCATGGACTTCGTCGGAGGGCTACCCCCAACGAAAACCGATAAGGATAAAATCTGGGTCATAGTGGATCGACTGACCAAGACAGCGCGATTCATTGCCATGAAAGAAACATGGACGATGACGCAACTAGCCCAAGCTTACGTAAACCGGGTAGTGAAATACCACGGAATTCCCCGAAACATTGTGTCCGACCGAGATTCCAGGTTCCTCTCGCAATTCTGGAAATCACTACAAGCGGCGTTGGGGACGCAACTAAAGCTAAGCACAGCCTTTCACCCCACCACAGACGGCCAAACCGAAAGAACCATCCAAACCCTCGAAGACATGCTAAGAGCCTGCACGCTCAACTTCCGAGGGACGTGGGAAGAACACCTAGACCTCATCGAGTTCTCGTACAACAACAGCTACCACGCGAGCATTCGCATGGCACCCTACGAAGCACTGTATGGTCAGAAATGTAGAACCCCATTATGTTGGGAAGATATGGTCAACCCAGTAACACTGGGCCCCCAATACCTACAAGACACCATAACTAAGGTCAAACACATCCAGGAAAGGATGAAGGCCGCCCAAGACCGCCAGAAGTCTTACGCCGACCTAAAGAGGAAGCAAGCCGAATTCAACCTCGGGGACAAGGTCTGGCTAAGGATCTCGCCCACACGAGGGGTAATGAGGTTCGGGAGAAAAGGAAAACTCAGCCCCCGGTTCATCGGCCCTTACGAAATCGTGGAGAGAATCGGAGACTTGGCCTACCGTCTCGCCTTACCCGTGGAGCTAAAACGAGTACACAACGTGTTCCACGTATCTCAGCTAAAGAAATACATACACGATCCAAGCCACGTACTCCAACACGAGACCGTGGACCTCGACGAGTCACTAGTATACGAAGAGAAACCCGTAAGAATCCTGGACACCAAAACAAGAAATACCCGGAACCAAGTCATGGAAATGGTGAAGGTCCTCTGGACCAACCACGGGACCTAGGAAGCCACATGGGAACTTAAGGACACGATGAAGGAGCGGTACCCCGAGCTGTTCACTCCAGGTAACTAAGAGAAAACTTTCTTTTTTTTTTTTCACCCGGGGCCAAGCTTCGGGACGAAGCTTCCTGTTAAGGGGGGGAGAGTGTAACACCCCGTGTTACGAATCCTAAAACCAACTGATTAATTAATTAATTAATAACCCGGGAGAAAGAATAAATTATAATGATTAATTAGGGAAAAAGGCCACCATAGCCCATGGGCCCAAATATATAAACCCAACCCCTAACCCCAATAGGATTAAACTCTAAATAAACCCTTGGATCTATAAATAGGGAACTTAGGGAGCACCTAGAACCCCGACACGCCTAGACGCCCCACCACCCCAGGAGAGGTCCAAGAATTCCCTTAGAAGAAATCAAGAAAGCAAGAAAGCTTAAAGAAAGATCATTCATAGCCAAGGAATTAATTAAGGCTAAGAGGTAACCCATGTCTCAACAAAACCTATTTTCATAGCTATGATTTCCCCTTAGGGTTTCCCCCATATGATTGTAAATGGCGAATTACTATGATTATTATTGATGTTGATTTAATGATTCCATGGGGAATCTTGATAATCTTGATATTGGGAGTTTCTTGATAATTATGATGTTCTTGATGATTAATTGGGATTTTGATGATTATGTGTTGTTCTTGATGATTATGATGTTCTTGATGATTAATTGGTATCCTTGATGATTATGTGTTGTTCCTACCGAATCTTACAATTAGAAGACGAACCGTATTCTTGTTGATACAAAAGTGATTAGAACCCTAGGTTGTATCGTATGATCTTATTCTTGGATTATCGGGTGGGAAATCGCATGTTTGGGTGTTGATTATGATTAGAAAAGCATGTTAGGTTATGTGCCGTTCGTCTATCGTATTTGATCCGTTAATTGTCTATGTGTTGTCGTTAATTACGTTGCAAAGTGTCTAAGCATGGTTTCGGGTTCCACAACGGTTCCCGGGGTGAAAAGTGATCAAAAAGAGTCAGTGGGGGGGGGGGGTAGGTGGGGGTAGGGGACCCGCCACCTACCCGCGGTAATCTCGGGTAGCTCCGGCAGCGGGCAGCTGCCCGCCGGGCACCCGCTGCCCGGAACAGTGACAGCCGGCGGGTGGACCCCCACCCACCGGCTACCCGCTGGAATCTCACCCCACCCGGGACTTCGGCTTCCCCGTTTGATGTTTCCCCGATCCCCGTGGTGTCCCAACGGACCCCGTTTGTCGTGCCTATGTCTAGTTTGATGTTTCGGGTACCGTTCGTAGGTTTATGAGTCTGTTATATCGCATGCTAGTTGAATTGGTATCCCGTTGACCTAGGTGAAAGAAGTATGAACCCCTTAGGGCTATCCTTAGTATGTGATGGATCACGCATAGGTTTGTTGTACGCTTTATCCCCCTTCCCAATGTGTAACGTGGGTTGCATGTGCTTGCTATGTGTTATGTGTGTGTGCTACCCCAATTCGGTTGCGATCGGATTGGTTATCCTGAGCTGCGGTTCAGAAGCTGGCTGCGGTCAGATTGGTATTCCTGGCTGCGGTCAGATGACATTCTCTTGGGCTGCGGTCCACCGTTTGGTTGCGATCAAACGTTTCTATACGAGCTGCGGTTCGTCATTTATCCTGGCTGCGTTTAGATGACACTCTCTTGGGCTGCGGTCCACTGTTTGGTTGCGATCAAACATTATGATGAGCTGCGGTTCATCGGTCGGTTGCGATCGACCTCCCCGTGTTGCGATACGGGGCATGGTGCTGCGGGGCTGTGTCAGAGGTATATGCGCTGACCCTCATGTATGGGCATGCGATCGGTCCCGTGGCGCCAACAATGTGTGTTATGTGTGTGATATGGACGAGTTGTGACTATGAGTGCCTTGGGATGTGACTATGGGTTTCATATTGGGGGATTGTTTATGATGGGATTATGATTACCATTTATGCCTTGTCGTAACTGCTTTATCTATTGTGAAATGCTTATGCTTGCCAAGTCTACTGCTGGTGTCTAGCCTTAACTGTTGAGTCATTCCCGGTTTTAAAAGCTAGAGTTCGTAGGATATATCTTCATGCTCATAATGGTTTTCGTATATCTATATATATATCTCTATATGTATTGTATTTCAACGCGTTGGAGTGGGTTACCAGCATCTCTCGCTGAACAGATATATTTGGCTTTCAGGCACAGAAGAATAAGTCACTGGAGCGCGCTAGAACTCGGAACGTAGAAGTAGATAGTTCCCTTTTTCGGCCTGCGTGCCATATTATGCAATTACATTATTGAGGAAATTAGTTAGTCAGCCTGTGCACCTGGGTTCTCTAGCTCAGGTGTGGCATAGCACCCCGTACACTTGTATTACGTTTTGGGATTTAATGAGATAATACCTTTATTTTATAAGTTTTAAATGTCTTGAAAATCTGGGGTGTTACAATGACTGCCTATGATTAATGCCTAGTTGCACAAACAAAGAATGTAATTTCTTATACTCAGTTCCTAGATCAGATTGAATGGATCTGATTTTACAATTAAATGAACGCTCAACTAAAGCACGAAATTGATCAAATATGACATAAAGATCAGATTTATGCTTCATAGGAAAATACCAGGTGTAACGACAATAATCATCAACAAAGATGACAAAATAACGATAACCGTACCATTAGAAGATAGCAAAGGAGTTGGTCCCCAAATATCAGTGTATATCAAATCAAGAACATCCGAACTATTACACTCAACAGGTGTTACAGGGAAACGTGCAGATTTTGCCAATTGACACGCTGAACATAAACTGGAATTACAATGAATAGTACGACTAGAGCCACTAACCGAACAAGACTGAAGAATTTTACTAAGGACACGCATATGAGGATGACCTAAACGGTCATGTCAAACTAAAGTAGAAGCACGAGCGGAGAGAAACGCGAAAGGAGACGAACTTGGAACAGGAAAAGTGTATAGGTCACCCGAACTACTGCCTCGTAAGAGGATTTCCTTGGTGGTCATATCTTTCACAAGAAAAAAAAGAAGGATGAAACTCAAAGAACACATTATTATCTGTAGCAAAACGTTGAACAGATAATAAAGAGGTAGACAGACCAGGAACATGCAATATATCAGACATCGTAAAAGACCTATAGAAGGGGTATTAAAAGTAGCATGGCCAACACGACTAATAGACAGGCCCATACCATCACCGACACGTGAAGTGTCATTACCAGTGTACTTCTCCTAGGTAGAAAGGGTAGATATGTCTGGAGTTGCATGATTTGTGGCTCTAGTGTCCAAAACCCAAGTATGAGAATTTGTCGAGGTTTTAGCACCCAAACTATTCTGAAACACCAAATTAGCCTAAGAACCCCGAGCTCTTGAATAACGCTGAAAACAATTGGCTCCCGTGTGACCGAAACCATTACAAATTTGACATTGTTCATCATAGCGCCGAAAACAATTGGCTCCCATGTGACTGAAATCATTACAAATTTGACACTGTTCATCAAAGAGCCGAAAACAATTGGCGCCCGTGTGACCGAAACCATCACAAATTTGAAACTGAACTTTAAAACCATGTTGCTGATTGGACCTCTTCTCATATGGTGTATCACTGTATCCTGGTTCGATGTCATCGACTGCCGTTACGGTAATAATTATTATTAATGTCGAAAATAATAATTATTTTGAACTCTAGCTAACTGATACCAGATGAGAACTGTATAAAACTGTATCGAATGAACTGTCTAATAACTGTGCAGACGGGGGAATATATACAAGGGGAACAGAGACTAGGATAGGAAGTAGGAATCATAGGGAGACTAGGATAAGGAGTCATAATGTGACTCAAATACATAGAGTCCTAATACTAGTCCTAATAAGAGATTTACAAAATTGATGATGTGAAAATGGGATCCACTTTTAAAAGTAAGAGAATATTGCAGGGATAAGGATAACCTTAATGTAACTAATCCATTTTAAATTTCTTTAAAATGGGATTAACTCATTAACTTGCAATATTTCATACCACAATAAACTTATTATTTAATGAAAGAGCATTCCATCCTTGACATTACAAATATTTAGAATGAAAGCGAAATTGAAAGATACCCACTAAAAGTTTAAATTGATACAGAAGCATAATATTACATTCATTATATTATTTAATACGAGTAGTATATTATTTTATGTCAAACCGCATACAACTCAAACATTATATTAAGTAATAATAGCACAGAAGCAGATTATTATATAAGAGGCCAGTCCTGTGATTGAAGATAGTTAATGACTGTTTTGTCGAGGCGGAATGCTTTGGTGAGAACATCCTCTGAAATTGGCGGGGCAGATCCAAAGGCAGAATTAGCGAGGGAGACAAATCCTGGGTTTTGGCTATTGAAAGAGGCAAACAATAAAGCATTAGTGCGGCCAACATTGTAGAGGAAGTGAACGAGTCCCATAGGAAAAATGAAGGAGTTGCCAGGATTAAGAATTTTTGAGAAAAGCTTATTCTTTTCACCATTGAGTGGATTTGAAGTGACAAAGCCGACGTAAACAGTGCCTTCCAGAATAAACACAACCTCACTGTCTCGAGGGTGAGTGTGGAGTGGGATTAGGCCATTGGGTGCAAAATCTATACGACCGATTGACAACCCCATGGTGTTCAGCCCTGGGAATCGGTCCGCATCTAGAAGCTTTGTTACCAGTCCCACAAAACTAAGATTTATACCTCCAACAGGGGTGTTAAACCCAGCAGCCATGTAGAAATCATCTGCCGTAACAAGTTTTGGGTTCTTGCAAACCTTTCCATTGACAAACACTGCATGCATGCACAATTTAGTTAACCAAGAAAGAAAGAGTCACGCCCGCATGAGCTTAAGTTCACTAGTTCAGTAAACAGTATTTGGGAGAATCTAACAAGAAAGAAGAGTCGCGCTTGAGACGGCTCGAATTTAAGATAGTTTTTTGTTCCAAATGTAAATTTTGACAAAAGAGAGAAATTATATATATGATGGCATTATGAAATCAAATGTAGATGCAGTGTACCTGCAGCTAGGGGATCGGCAACTGCAACACAAAAATCTTGCAAGGGGTTGTTATCATATGCGCTAGCAAACGAAGCTAGTAAAGCTAAAAGGACAACTATGGATGCCATTTCGAGACTCACCATTGTTAGTTGTGCCTATTTCTGTAAATGCTTTAATTTATTAAGTTTTTTTAGAAGATATGTCGTATTCAAAACGGGGAAGGTGCCTATTTATAAACTATTATATTAGATATTTAGATCTATCTATACCTTATAAGTATTTTTACTTTTTATTTAAAAAAAAATTGTTTAACATTGAGTACTTAATGCAACATTAAATGTAAATCTTCTCCTGCATGTAATTCTCCTCACTCAAACTTTTGCCCAGACAATTCCTTTTAAGAAAAACCTTTGCCCAAGCAATTCCGTTTAGGAGAAACCTTTGCCCAAGCAATTTCCTTTAGGCAAACCTTTGCCCAAGCAATTTCCTTTAGGAGAAACCTTTGGCCAAACAATTTCCTTTAGGCAAACCTTTGCCCAAGCAATTCCCTTTAGGCAAACCATTGCCCAAGCTATTTCCTTTAGGAAAAACCTTTGCCCAAGCAATTCTCTTCAGGAGAAACCTTTACCCAAGCAATTCCCTTTAGTAGAAACCTTTGCCCAAGCAATTCCCTTTAGAAGAAACCTTTGCCCTAGCAATTCCCTTTATGAGAAACCTTTACCCAAGCAATTTCCTTTAGGCAAACCTTTGCCCAAGCAATTCCCTGCAGGAGAAACCTTTGTCCAAGCAATATCCTTTAGGCAAACCTTTGCCCAAGCAATTCCCTTTAGGAGAAACCTTTGCCCAAGCAATTCCCTGCACGAGAAACCTTTGCCCAAGCAATTCCCTTTAGGAGAAACCTTTGCCCAAGCAATTGCTCCTCCAAAACCATAGCCCAAACATTAGCTCCTACATTTGACTTTATTCTTTACACCAATATTAACAAAAAAAAAACAAAAAAAAAAAAACAAAAAACAAAAAAAAAAAACTCAAAACAAAAATCAAATCTAAAATCACTAATCCAAACTTAAAAATCATTATATTATTAGTAAGATGGAATGATACCCGTTTTTTAATTAATGAATAATGTTTTTAATTGAAGAGGTAATCAAATCCCATAGTTATCCTTTAAAAAGTTATCAACTAAACACTAACTATGATTTTGATAGATTCTCATTCTTAGTGGATAAACCGTACCAAACATATCCTTATTCTTTTTTAACTTTGTTTTTTATTCAATATCAATGTTACACCTATCGAGCAACTAAAAAAAATATATAATTTTTTTTCTTTTCTTTTTTCTTCCTCTAATTTAATCAAATATTAAAAAAAAAATGTAATGAGAATAATACTTTTAATAGTACCCTTAACATTTTCCATGCAATTGGCTTGTGACAAGCTTAGGACTAGAGCACCGAAACCACTTCATAGCATTATGGGCATAGGTTTTGTGCACATACTATACATATGTAATATTTTTCCTTGTAATATACTGTTTATATTAAGACCTTAATTATGTGCACATGCAAGTAGTATAAATGTTGCTCTTGAATTTTCAAAATGTGGCCATATATTGACCCTCCTGAAGGATATAAATTACAATATATGGGGGCAATATATGGCTACATTTTGACAATTCAAGAGCAATATAATATTTTTACCAAATAGAATTGAGAGGTGAAATTTATAATTGGACTATACATAAGGGATATAAATTATAATTTTTTCGCAAATAGATTTAAAAGCACACTTAGTACAATTTGTAATTTGTGAAGATGTTAAGATAATGTGTGAGTGTTTATGCCAGAAAACTAAGATGTGTGAAGTAAAGAGACAAAAGTTTTATAGTAGTTTGAAGGTGGTGTACATAATCTTTCTACTCCACTCTTCTGTGTTTTCACTTAGGAAGAATTTCACTAGTAATCTTGTTTAACAAAATAGTTACTAGTGAAAAAATAAACTTGTGCTTTGAACAGAATGTCATCACAAAGTATCAAAGGTTTTCATAAAACATACTCCATAAGCTTGCTACTCTGCCTATTTCTACAACCACATGCAGAGATATACAACAATGATAAACCTAAGGTCGATTTTTCCCCCAACAAATAAGACTCTTGAAAATCTGGATCCACTACAAGAAAAATACACATAGACAACGGTTTTTAATCGTTGTCGTAGGGGTAAAATTTATGTTGTTGAAACTAGTGTTGTTGTGAGTCCCGCGCATAGACAACGGTTTTTAACCGTTGTCTTTTCTAGAAGAGACAACGGTTAAAAATCGTTGTCTATTGAATGTTGTTGAAATCGGTGTTGTTAAAAGTCACGCACATAGACAACGGTTTTTAACTGTCTTTTCTAGAAAAAACAACGGTTAAAAGCTGTTGTCTATTGAGTGTTGTTGGAGCTGGTGTTGTTGAACTTCACATGCATAGACAACGGTTTTTAACCGTTGTCTTTTCTATATTAATCATCAGTCCATAATCTTAACATGGTATCACAAGCCTAAATTCTCCTACGAAAGAATTATCATTTTTTTTTCATCTTTCGATTTCCTTGCTTCCTTCATTATCAATGGCGTCTAATACCCATGCTGCTACTACAGCCACCACTGAAGTCCTCCAGCTAGCTACATGTTCCCACACACTTCCCCATTAAACTCACTCCTACGAATTTCCCAGTGTGGCGCACACAGGTTCACGCTACTCTTGTTGGACTTAATCTCCTGGGATACATTGACGGTTCCACCAAGGAACCAGCCAAGTTCATTGATCCTGTTAACACCGTCGCCAACCCGAATCATTCCGTTTGGTATCGTCAAGACCAAACTATTGTCAGTGCACTCCTGGGAAGCTATACTGACACAATCCCGTCGATCATCTCCTCGGCCA
This sequence comes from Ipomoea nil, assembly GCF_001879475.1. NCBI lineage: Eukaryota > Viridiplantae > Streptophyta > Magnoliopsida > Solanales > Convolvulaceae > Ipomoea > Ipomoea nil. The sequence continues at coordinate 2,649,907 of NW_017619233.1, forward strand.
CAACAGCCCGTGATGTATGGCAATGTCTCGTTGCCAGTTATGCTAATGCCTCTCGAGGATGCATCATTTCCCTCAAGGCAAAGCTCACCACAAACCCCAGAGGTTCTCGGTCCATTACGGCGTACCGCAATGACATGCGAGCCATCGCTGACATGCCGCAACAGTTTGTGTCGTACGGTCGGATGTGTTTTCTGTATTTACTCAGTTCAAATAATTAATGGAAAAATATTTTGACCTTTCAATTATTTTCATTTACTTAGACAATGGGGGTGAATTTATAAAACTTGTACCATTTCTAAATGCTCATGGTATTTCTCATTTCACCACCCCCACCGCACACTCCTGAGCATAATGGTGTCGCTGAGCTACGGCACATGCATGTCGTCGAAACTGTCTTGTCTCTTCTTCAAACCGCGTCTCTGCCGTCCTCGTACAATACCTTCGCCTTTCAGACGATTGTCTATCTCATTAATCGGCTTCCAACACCAGTCTTAGGTAATCAGTCTCCAGTTTATGTTTTGTTTCATCAGTTGCCTAACTATGATAAGTTAGAACCATTTGGATGTCTATGTTTCCCGTGGTTGCGCCCCTACAACACCAAGAAACTTCAACCAAAGTCACGCCCGTGTGTCTTTCTTGGCTACTCAAGCACTCAATCAGGTTATAAATGTCTAGACTCTAGCTCCAGTCGCATTTTTATATCTCGGCATGTCAGATTTGTGCTACATGTGTTTCCTTATAGGGATTTGCAACAAACATCTAGCACTCCACCATCTGATTCGCTGGGTTCAGAGTTGAGAAATATTTTGTTCAAGTCATCTTTTGTGTCTACCTAGCCCGGGGTCATTCCCACAGCTGCTCAATCTCCTGCTCCGACATCCGTATCGTCTCCGGCTGTGTCTCTCTCTATCGTAGCCGACTACCCGCAAACTGATCTGGTGGGTGTTCAAACTCAAGTTCCAACACAATTCGGCAGAAATAGTTTGGATGTCCCCACTGGTTCACCGTCAGCTGTGTCCAGTTCGTCATCCCCTGGTTGCTCGTCACCCACTGTTCCAAAAAGTGGCCAACATACCATCCAGTCTGACTCCTTTCCCGTCACCACCTCCGAAGTTTCTCAAACGCAAAATAATCTGCGCTGGTCTACCCGAGAGCGTCGTCCCAATCCTAGGTATTCTGAGTATGTTATTAACCACGTCACCTCACATCCCTTGCCTCCCACTTTAGAACCCTCTACCGTCGCACAGGCTCTTAAGGACGCTCGGGGGAGGAAAGCGATTGATGAGGAATTCGAAGCGCTCCAACGTAACAAAACGTGGCAATTGGTTCCCCACGGAGCAACTGTCCCGATTGGCTACAAGTGATTCTATCGTGTCAAACCCAAATCGGATGGGTCAGTTGATCGGTACAAAGCACGGCTTGTCGCTAAGGGGTTCTTGCAGACTGCTGGCCGAGATTATTTTGAAACATATAGCCCGGTTATGAAACTAGTGGCCATTCATGTGGTTTTGACTATTGCCTTGAGTAATCGCTGGACTTTGCGCCAGTTAGATATTAATAATGTGTTCCTTCATGAGACATTGCATGAGGATTTGTTAATGGAGCAGCCACCGGGTTTTGTGGATCCCTCGTTTCCATCCCATGTTTGCAAGCTAACTAAAGCTCTAAACGGTTTTAAACAGGCGCCTAAGGCATGGTACTTGGAGCTTTCAGAGTTCTTATTACGCTGTGGTTTTTTGAAGTCACAAGCAGATGCTTCTTTATTTGACTATTATGTTAATACTATCATCGTTTATTCCCTGGTGCATGTGGATGATATTATCTTGACAGGTAATAATGTTGCATGGCTTAATCACTTTGTTGACACTCTGTCAGTTCGGTTTGCACTTAAAGATATGGGTCCCTTACATCATTTTTTGGGCATTGAGGTAGTTCCAACACTTGATGGTGTGATTCTGACTCAACGCCAATACATCACTGATATTCTAGTTCGGTTTAAGATGGATGGTGCAAAGGCTGTTTCAACACCATTGGCTACCTCGGACAGGTTGCTGCCTGCACAATATGGTACTGCACCGGTTGCCGTTACTCAGTTTCGGCGTCTCCTTGGCTTGTTGTAGTACCTGATCATCACTAGGCCGGATGTGTCCTATGCGGTCAATCATCTTTCGCAGTTCATGCACTCACCTACGGAGCTGCACTGGCAGGCTACTAAACAGTTGTTGCGCTATCTAAAGGGAACAATTTGTCATGGCATATTACTCCGTACTGGGCAACCACTGTCACTGAGTGTGTATACGGATGCTGATTCGGGAGGCTGCACTACTGATGACCGTTCCACCACCGCGTACTTAGTGTATCTTGGTTCCAACCTCATTTCTTGGAAGACTGCTCGCCAGAAGTCCATGTCGCGCTCGTCCATAGAGTCTGAATACCAGGCCTTGGCAAATGCTGCTGCAGAAGTTTTTTGGATAACGAATTTGCTTCGTGAGCTACGGTTGCAACTGGTGAAGCCTCCGGTTCTGTTCTGCGACAATCTTAGCACGACATATGTGTGCAAGAACCCGGTGTTCCATTCACGTATGAAGCATCTGGCACTTGATTACTTCTTTATTCGTGACTTGGTTGCTAATGGTTCACTGGTGGTTCGGCACATCCCCTTGAAGGATTAGCTAGCTGACTTCCTTACCAAACCGTTCGGTCGTTCCATGTTTCTTTAGTTTCGGTCCAAGATTGGAATCTCCGACTGATCCTCAATCTTGCGAGGGCGTGTTAAAGACATATGTGACTGATATATTTTGTTTCTGTGTTTTGTTCTAGTTTAGATCCGGTAGAATAGCTATTAGACTAGTTGTAACAATTCCCAACTACCTTCTCTCATTTGTACACTATTTATAGCTGCTTGTATTTGATTAATATTAATCATCAGTTTATAATCTTAACAGACTATTTGTTAAAATCTTAACATACATATATGTATGTATGTATGTATGTATGTACGTATGTACGTACGTATGTACCACACAGAAAAGTGAGAAAACCCAAAGAAGTCTCATGCATATATAGCCTCTGTACATGGTGGGGGAGGGGGGAGGGGGGAGGGGGGGGGGGGGAGCACACTACCGTATGTTGGAAACTTTTTAGCAAAAAATAAATGTCATTTTAAATGGCTAATTTGTGTCACAAATATGTGTGGAGTCCACTTTTGATTGAAGTCGGGTCAAATGGGTTCAAGATTTTGAAGTAAGATGAAAAAATTGGTATACTGTATACTCAAAGTAGATAATGGGTGAAAGAGAAAATTAATTTTCAAAGTAGACACATTTATGTTGGAAAATGAAGGTGGAAAGCCTTGGAAGTAGCATTTGTCCCACATTAAATGGGGAGTGGGTTTGCACTAGTATATATACAATTCCACTTTAGAAGGAGCTTGAATTGTATAGCATAAAAGCCCTCTCTCGCGCGTAGGTGGTAGGGGGGTTTCAAATCAAAGCTCAATATAATCGTGAAAATTCACTTCTTGGTGACATTATGCTAAAAAAATGAAAATTCACTTGTCGGTTAGTAAAATTTCGGGTATATCATTTTGAAACGCGTTAATTCTGATCATAAGGAATTAACTCTTGTAACCGTAGGTGGTAGGGGGTTTTAAGAATTAACTTTTGTAATTGTTGTGTTTTAATTTTTTAAATTAATTAAGTTATCTGTTATGAAGATTACAAATCTGATTTAATCCAAATGTTAATGTCATTGTTTATTGCGATATATATCATCATCTCCTATAAATAATACATTGGTATTGGGTAAATTTTTATGTTAATTGTTGAAAAACCTCAAAACTCTTTGTCTTTTCCTCTCTCTTAATCGAAAATCTTGTTAAAAATTTTGCAACAGTTCCGGAAAAGTTTGAAGTGTTCTCCTTGTGTTCTAGTTTGCCAAGAATAATATAGTTTGTGTAATGACAAATTTTCATTTTTTTGATAGTAATAATATAATAATAGGCTAACTAGATATTTTAGGTCTTATTCTACCTAGGCCCAAATTATAATTTAGTTGGTTAAGTTTTAATTTGGGCTTAGTCTATTCTTGGGCCCAATAATAATTGTATATCTTAAGCTTGAGAAGTCCATTAGGGGGAAGTAGATTATTCTGGAAACTTAGTAGAGAAGAAAGAGGGGAGAAGAGGCACACATTCTGCTTTTGGCGTAGCAAGAGGAAGCAAGCAATAGGTTTTGTTTTTGTGCTCAAAATAAAAAAAGACAAGGTAATTAATTTAGTTTTTGGCTGTTAAAAGAAGATATTAAACACTTTAGCTTCCCTGTTAATCTTTGTTGTATTTCGAAGCTCAAGAATGGGAATTCTAGTGAAGAATTGAAATTGCCCAGGGTTGTTTTTAAAGTGGGTGTTTTGGGATGGCTTTAGTAGGGTTATGTGCTATTTATTATTTTATTTTCCTTGCAAATCTACGATTTATTACCCATATTGCGGCTGATTTTTCTCTCTAATGAGCTACATCTTCTTTATTAAATTTTTGACCATACTTGTTTCAAGGAGAGTAATAGAGGTCTTAGGCTCATTATTTATATTTTTTTTGGGTTGTTTTAGTGTGGGGAAAACCGAAAACATGATTGTTTATAAATTTACAAGAAGAATTTGTAAATATTTGGAATGTTCGTAAGTTATAATGGTGTATGTATTTGATAGGTGACCGTGAAGGTTAGGGCATAAAGGAATTTCTATGCTTAAAAGCTTACTGAGGTAAGGGAACCTTGCACTTACTTACTCATCGTAACTTATATACCATAGCTTAAGTGATTGTAAAATATTGAAGCTATTCTTGAATATTATGGGCATGTTATGTATGATAAAGAATTAGTACATATCACGTGAAAATTTGGGAATTTGATGCATTTTAATGTTGATCATGGTATATATAGATTTTCAAATGTATTAATCATATTGGTGGTCTAACCACCCTTGTCTTGACTAGGAATGTTCCCTTGATTCCCAATTGGTGGTCTCACCACCCTTGATTTGGAACATTCCCTTGATTTTAATTGGTAGCTTTGCTACCCTTGACTAGTGTAGTTTTATTAATTGATCTTGGCTCATCCTATGAGTATATTGTAGTTCTCAAGTAAAATGGTGAGTTAGGTATGTAATATTTTTATTTATTTATTTCTATGATATTTGAGCACCGATCTAGGATTCATGACTTGAAGGGAAAACTTTGGAATTATTGATACTCTTATGCGATAAAACTGTATAAGAATACTAACGATTTTATTATACTTTTTATTAAACATCTTATGTTACCTTATTTATTTGTGGTCCTCTTATTCTTTATACTTGATGTGGTAGAGAAGTGTTATATGATGTACCATGCTTTGAGCTCACTTGCGTGTTCATGTTTTCAGATTAGAATGTTGATCGAGGTTAAGACAAGGGAGGTCACATGTTGGGGTTAAAGACCATGGGGTATTAGTCTAGTGTTTTGTGATCGAGGAGGACTACTTCTAGTCTTTTTGTGGAGATCAAAGTCCATAGTAGGACCTTGGATTTCAAGTTGTAATTTTGGACTATGTCTAGAAGCTTAAGTGTGTATATTATATTGCCAATTAAACTATCTTTGGGAGAAGGAACTTTAAGACCAAGATGTTGTTTAGGTTATCTTGTGATTGATATTTTGTTTAGCAGGCTTCGTATTATAACGATATTTTTTTTGTCGTAATAATACGGCCGGGTTACGCTCATTTTTGGGGTGTGACAGTTTGAGTGCTCAATTATATTACTATAATCAAATTTTAACCTCGGAAATCGACGCCACAATACTCATAATATCATCAAGAGGTAGCAAATTAATTTTAATTAGAAATGTGTGTATTACATATGACTTGAATTTTCCTTGTTTTGATTCTTTTTCCATTAGGATTATTTTTTAAAATTTTGAATCCCGTTATTATTTATATTTTTTATATATAATTTTGATTTATCGATTTATTCATCCATACACCATATTTTCATGGGTGAGTGGCCATCGATCTTGCTCCAATCCCCGAGGCTCCACCTTGCAATCTCCTAGCTTTACACCTCATTTGGACTCTACTTCCACCTTTTTTTTTTGCTTCTACCTTTCTATACTCCCAACATTTGTACCTTAACCACCAAATTTTGACCTTTATCTCAACCTACACCCCCTTCCCCACCCCTACACGGCTACACACACAATCTCTCTCTATAGAATGCAACTAATAACACCATAGAGTGCACCATCATATGTATATATGCAACAAACAAATGTACACTAATTTAACTTAGTTGTACGTTATAATGTTGATAGTTGTATTTCATAGTGTTACTAGTTTTAATTGCTTTAAAGTTTGAGTTATTTACAAAAATGTCAATACATTTTTCATCAAATACACTATGTAGCTTTGCTTAGTTACACTCGATCTATAATGTTGAAAGTTACACTTTAAAGTTTGTGTACAAAATTGCTATAAATCACATTTTTATCTCTAATTGTTTTAGATTTGTTAGATCTTTCTTGTTGGACAATTCTTATTGGTTCCTAGTTCTCTCTTGAGGAATGGTTCTCATGGGTGTGTATATATATATATATATATATATATATATATATATATATATATATATACACACACACACGCACACATATATAGGTATTGGATCAAAATGATAACAAGTCCTTAAGAGAGAAATAAGAACCAATCTTAGCCATACAACTGGAAAAATCGGATAGATCATATCAATTTTTTTTTAAAAAAATATGGTCACGTTTTCTTAATTATCACCAACTTTACTATGCATACTTAATTGAACACTAAAATCTGTAATTCTCGGACTTTTCCAGGTTTGCACATTTGAAATTTAGCTATTTCGCTGATTTTATAAAATTTACCAAGTTTACCTATTTAATTGTTAAAGATTGCATAGTCCAGTTCGGATTGCAGGCTGCAACTCACCTGCATGAAGCCGGAATCGCTAGTAATCGCCGATCAGCCATACGACGGTGAATTCGTTCCCGGGCCTTGTACGCACTGCCCGTCACACTATGGGAGTTGGCCATGCCCGAAGTCGTTACCTTAACCGCAAGGAGGGGGATGCCGAAGGCAGGGCTAGTGACTGGAGTGAAGTCGTAACAAGGTAGCCATACTGGAAGGTGCGGTTGGATCACCTCCTTTTCAGGGAGAGCTAATTCTTGTTGGGTATTTTGGTTTGACAATGCTTCACACCCCCAAAAAAGAAGGGAGCTACGTCTGAATGAAAGTATCTGTTCATAGCTACTTTCTCAACCAACTAACGCCTCCACTGGGAGATCGACTTCATGTCACTAGACCACAAGGTCATTGTCACTCTTTTTTCAAAAAAAAAAAAGTTGTCAATTATTTTGTCAACAACTTTTTTTTTTTTTTTTAATAATTAATTGATATTCATTGAGGGATGAAAACGAAAATCAATATCACGAAATAAAGAATCTTTATTAATTTTTGTCAATTTCAAAAATAACCCTTTAACCTAGCAAATTAACATACGAAAAATGTAAATAAATAATGAAAACACATAATAAATCACAATTAACTAATCAACTAATAAAACTAAAACATATACCTCAATTTTAGAGAGTTATGATTTATGAAGTTACATTGGATACTTGATGTCCTACATTATTAAAATATTAACAAAGGAACAAATAAACTAATAAAGAAAAATGGTAAATTTGATTATTTGGTTTATTTATTTTTATTTAATGAATTTGAGTTTTAATATATATTTTGATTTCATTCAATATATACATAAGATTATATTGAATAGTTGTATTTTATTTATTTTTTTACAATATAATAACTACAGTATAATTTATTTTAAATTGCTTTAAAATGAGATTAGCATACAAATTTTCAAAGCATAACAAGTAAAAGAGTACGTATACAATACTTGACATTACAAAACACGAATTTAAGCACATAGAATTAAATTGAAAATAAAAGATACGTTTCATTTAAACTAAAAGTTTGAATCGATCATTTATTTATTATTTAGAATATTTTATGCCAAACCAGGGAGAGGTAATGAAGTGGTAAACATACACACGTACTACATACTTCACAGGCATATATAATTATTAGGTAAAAGACCAGTTCTGTGCTTGAAGAAACTGCACCACCTTCTTCTCCAGGTGGAATGTTTTGGCGAGCACATCGTCTGAAATTGGTGGGGCGGGTCCAAACACGGCATTTGCAAGGACCACAAATCCTGGTTTTTGGCTATTGTAAGAGGCAAAGGCAGTAGCATTGGTGCGGCCAACGTTATAGAGGAAGTGAACAAGTCCCACAGGGAAAACGATGGCGTCCCCTGGGTTAAGAATTTTTGCGAAAAGTGTATTTTTTCCAATGTTTTGTGCGTTTGAAGTGACAAATCCAACATAGAGAGTGCCTTCTAGAACAAACACGACCTCGCTGCCTCGAGGGTGGTAGTGGAGTGGGATTAGGCCATTGGGCTCAAAATCTATTCGTCCAAATGATAACCCCATGGTGTTCAGCCCGGGGAATTGGTCAACATCTATAAAGTTTGATATTAGTCCCACAGAAGTAAGTTTTGTGCCTCCAGCAGGGGTGTTAAGCCCAGCAGCTAAGTAGAAATCATCTGCGGAAACAAGTTTTGGGTTCTTGCAAACCTTTCCATTCAGAAACACTGCATGTATCAACAACCAATATAATTATAATGCATGCACAATTATATTATCACTCTGTTTGGCATGCTTATTCGAAAAGTTAGCTAAAAGCTGAAAAGCCAGTAACTAATAAACTAACTAAATTGATAATAAACTAACTAAATTGAAATTAAATTGTTTGGTAACATTAATTGTTGAATTATAGTGTAAACAGATTAATGAAGGGTAAATTGTGTCATTTTTGTAAATTAATAAAAATAAAAAAATAAAAAGAAAAATTTAAAAAGTTAATAGTTTATTTTGAAACACTACTTAGGTTAGTGTTTCAAAATAAACTATTATTTTAAACTTCTCATGTTTTACCAAAGAGCTTATAACTTATTTATTACTTAAAATAAGCTATAAACTCTAAAATAAGTTTTACCAAATAGAGCTTACATTTAGTTAACCATCCAAGAATGAATTTTTTCTTTTTTTTTTGAATGCTACTAGCTCTATTACATTGTAATTTCTCAACCTACTGAAACACAAAGAGCCAATAACGCCTCTACTGAGGCTCGAAATCACAACCTTCCACTTGGAAGTCCACCCCGGATACCATTAGACCACATAGTCCTGGTCCAAGAATGAAATTAATTGTATGAACTATATATGAAGGTATATATAATAATAAAAATATAATGTGAATGTATAGTATACCGGCAGCTTTGGCATCAGGAACTGCAACACAAAAATCTTGCATAGGGCTAGGTTCATATGCACGACCAAACGAAGCTACTAAACCTAAAAGAAGTAAGGATTTCATGATGGGAAGACTCGCCATTGTTATTGCGGTTATGTTTCTTGATCTTTAACAAGATGGGTGTGTTGGATTCAAAATGAGAAAGGTACCTATTTATAAGTATTTTTATATTTTAAAAAATTGTTAAACATTTAGTAATATTTATTAGTTTGGTAGGAGAATTTAATTCAATAGTTAGTGGTTCTATTCTGTTATTAATATGTTATCCAATATGTTAACCTACTGGGAGAAGTAGGTTATGAATACATAAACGAAAATTTCACAATACTATACCACAATGATGGTCCCGCCGGTTAAATACAAGGAAAAGTCGGGCGGGAGAAGGAATAGACTTTTCTAAATTTTTAATGAAAATTCAAGGTGTGTTTGGTGCACATATGGGAATCAAAATCGGAATCGGAATCGAAATCGAAATCGAAATCGGAATCGGAATCGGAATCGGAATGTGTATCAAATATTTGGTAATGATAATTGGTTTTGGTTAAAGTATTTTGAATGTTTGGTAGTAGGGTGGAATGAGAATGATTATCAATATTGTTGTTTGATTATGTATGAGGATGAATAATGGAATGAAACTCTTATTTTATTAGGGAATGCGTTTTTCAATTAAGGGGTAATCAAAACTCATAGTAGTGTTCTAAAAACCTATCAACCAAACAATAACAATGACTTTGATACTCATTGTTCCTGATAGCTAAACTTGTCAACCAAACACCCCCTCAAATTTTAAGAACTCAGAATCCATTTGCAAATGCAGAAAATATTTTATGAAAAATGATTTATTTTTTGATAAATATTTTTATTTTCATGTATTTGTCTAAAAGTTAGAAAATAGTCTTAACCTGTTTGGCTGAAAGTTAGAAAATTATTATTATTATTATTATTTTTTTAACATGAACATAAATTTATTATAAAGTTATTTCTTATAAAATATTAATTATTTCAATAATAATAAATATTATTTATATTATAATTAAACTATAAATTAAATTTTTAATAGGGAAAATAACACTTTTGTCCCCTAAATTGTATGCTTATAGTATATTTGATGTATGAATATAATTATTTATGTATACACATTATCTACTCAATTATTTTGAAAGTGATGATACTTTTTCTCAGTCTCTGTTAAATGGCCGATTGCACTATTAGATATAAGGTTAAGCTAATGATAGTAACAAAGTTAATGCCAAATTTTGTGTTTATGTTTTAATTCTGTTACAAGCATTAACTTAACATTATTAATAAAGTATATTATTTTGGGTCAGGTTAAATGTGACCAGGAAGTCAAATGAAGGTGGAATGGTACGGTCAGGAAGCTAATTGAAAGTGAGAAATGTGCTCGGGAAACTAGCTATGGGTTCGACCATATAAGGTAAGGAACAAGTTTCGGGACCTCGGCATGTTTTCCACATGTCGAAAACATTTTGGGTGAACGGGCGGTGAATTTTACACTCTACACTTGTCTAAATAGAGTTGACAAGCCACGTGAATATGTAACGAGCCTTCATACGGTTGGGTTACGCTTATTTAAGGTTAATAATCGGTTATTGAAAGCTTTCCCAACCACAATTTGGCCAGGAATATGTGATTCTTTTATTAATTATGGTCAGTAAATGATAAATAAGCCGATCTGATTGATTATCGTTCATAATTCTGGTGAGTACAGTGGTCTATTAATAATGGGACCAAGTTGGTTTCGTGACCCAAGGATAGTCACTCGGCGGACTAACATCGATTTGAGTAAATAAAATAGAAATAATAGAAAGGAAAAAGAAAGAGAGACACAATATTTTTACGTGGAAACCAAACAGTAAAACCCACGGGCCTTTTTGGGCGGTGCCAAGTCGAAAATTCACTAATTTGTAAGTATTTTGTATATGTATCATGGACGGGTGGAGTGCTTATCTATAGAGAAAATGTTGACTGGCCTCCCTTCTCTTCTCATTTCTCCCTTCATTTAGAGTAGAAGAATAATAGAGCAAATACTAATTTTGGTCCAACGAGTATTAGCAAAATGTCAATTTTGGTCCACATGTTTAATTCCTACTAATTTTCATCCACGATTATTGTTTTAGTACCAATTTTCATCCACGATTATTGTTTTAGTGTCAAAATTCATCACGCTGGTCACCCATTCATTTAAGTCATGCCGAAATATGAAATTATTAAGGGTATTTCTATCATTTTCAAATTAAGATAACAATTTGAACATGAATAAAGAGATTTAAGCCATAAAGTCGATTCCAATTTGGAATTCTCATCCTCAAATTAAGGTAGGATGATGAGGAGAACTGCGAATTGTGATCGATTTTAGGGCTTAAATTCCTTTATTTATGATGAAAGTTGGATCATAAGTTGAAAAAGATGAAAATACCCTTAAATATTTTAGATTCCGACATGTCTTAAAAAAAGAGGTTACCATTGTGATGAATTTTGGCACTAAACCAATAGTCGTGGATGAGAATTGGTACTAAAACAATAATCGTGGATAAAAATTGATAGAAATTAAACATGTTGACTAAAACTGTCATTTTGCTAATACTCATGAGACTAAAATTGGTATTTGCTCAAGAATAATATATGGTGTGTAGGGGGGTATTCAAGGGTAGTTAATAGGGTAATAATGGGATTTAATGGGTGATGAATGAGAAATTAAATAGGTAATTAATAGGTTTTATGGGTATTTAAGGGGATTTATGGGTAATAATTAAGGAGATTAATTGTTATAATTGGGTAATAAATGGGTAATTATTTGGGGGTTATGTAGGGGTTTTGCGTATCCATCATCAGTCCATCACTTTCCTGTGTCTCGCGAAGCATGGCACAAGAAAGTACATTGTCGCATCTTAACATCAATTTAACAGCTGAATTCTAAACTAGAATTTGCCGACTTCTTTTACAAGGAGACGCGGTTGACTGAGCGCCGACTCCTTTTACAGGCCTCCAGTCAACCCTAACAACAACATTTTTCCAAATCCTTTTTTCAAGGAGGCACGGTTGACTGAGCGCCGACTCCTTTTACAGGCCTCCAAGCTCTAGCCAACCCTAACACCATCATTTTTCCCGACTCCTTTTTAAAGGAAGCGCGGTTAGACTGAACGCCGACTCCTTTCACAGCCCTCCAGCCAACCCTAACAACAATGATTTTCTCCGTCTCCTTTTTCAAGGAGGTGCGAGGTGAGTAAGCACCAACTCTTTTTCCTTGCCATTTTTCTATGGCCGATTGTTGAAGTTGACTACTTGAAAATTTTTAAGATATTTAATAAAATAAAATGCATCTGCGCGAGATGCGTCCCCTCGAAGGGGTATGGTCCGGGCCAATTAGTAAAATATATATCCTAAGTTAGTTCACTTCTTCCTACTTCAATGAGGCAGTCCCTTAGCATCTCGCTTCATGTTCTCAAACCTGCATAAATTAAATAAATAAATAAAAGACTTGTAAAAATCAGCCAATCGCCTCGCGTCCGAGGGTGCCTGACTACTCAAATTTATCACACCATTTAGGGACTGGCTGAGACCCAAGCTCAATCATTTTTCTCAATATCAACATGGTTCGTCTCGAACCTTAACTCACTCAAACCATTTAAAGGGCTGGTTAAACCGAACCTCATTTGGACCATTCTAAGGGTTGGCCAAGACCGAGGTTTGCTCAAACGGCTTGGAGGTCGCTTGAGACCTAAACTCACTTGGACCATTCAAAGGGTTTGCCAAAACCTAAGTTTTACTCGAACCATTTAAAGGGCTGGTAGACCACCCGAGTCAGTATTGGTTCGACCGACTACTTAATCGACCGAGTGGTTTTCTCTTTCTTTCTCCATTTGTCCTCTTTTTTTTTTTTTTTTCTTTTTTTTTTTTTTAAATATATCTTTGCAGCATGTACAAAGAATGATATACAATAAATATAAACTGCTAAACTTATATACAAATCATATCAATTTTTCTTTTAAACGCGATGACATTTTCATAATTATCACAAATTTTACTATGCAAATTTGAACACTAAAATCTGCAATTCTCAAACTTTTTCAAATTTGCACATTTATTAGTATTAACATTTTGCATATTTAGAATTAAAAGATTACACTTAAAGTTTTGATTTTAGAGTTTATGACGGAGTTTTTTGGGTATATAAAACTTGACAATTTGTATGGATTGAATACAAGATTATATTGAATAGTTAAATTTTAATTTTTTACCACATAATATCTTAGGCAATTCAAATATCAAATTAATTGAAAAGATTGTTTTAAAATACTCCCAAATCTGTAGCACCATTGTCCTCCAAATATAATATATCATAATAATCAAACCAAAAATTCTGTATCAAATTGTTCATTATATTCTACCACATTCACTTCATCTACAATGATTAGCAGCCATGGTTGAAACCCTTCAAGGTTGACAAAAGAGATAGAGACAAACACAAAACAAATAATGATAAAAGCATCATCAATCACATACAATAAAATTAAAAAGCAACATAAAATTAGAATTTACAATAAAGATAATAAATATCTTTTCACCTTCAAAATGGATCAAATAACATAGGAAAAATCTTTATTCACAACAAACGAAAAACCTTTATTCACAGAGATTGAACTATATTATAAGATTATAAGATTATAAGATTACCAACTCCACCAGAAATCAACATGTACTATAAACCGTAGAATTATAGTAATAATATTCACCTGGAAATCATGGAGTAAGCATCCCAATGTTTGTTGGTTGACTGGAACGTGGATATTCCTTGACAAATAACAGCGCATCAGCCGGAGTCTTATACCACTTTTTCTTATCTTGGGGGATAGGCTGGAAGCAGAGACAAAAACAGATTCCATTTGTACTTACTATTTGAAGAATCGAACGAAAATTCAGATTCAAAAGTATTATATGGAGGTGTTGAATTGTGTGGGCAGATTAAAAGATTTCTACTATTTATAGTACCATATATATATGTATATATTTGTATATTTATATATATATATATATATATATATATATATATATATAATTAGGCAAGAGACCAGTTCTGTGCTTGAAGATACTGCACGACCTTCTTCTCCAGGTGGAATGTTTTGGCGAGCACATCGTCTGAAATTGGCGGGTCGGGTCCAAACACGGCATTTGCAAGGAACACAAATCCTGGTTTTTGGCTATTGAAAGAGGCAAAGGCAGTAGCATTGGTGCGGCCAACGTTATAGAGGAAGTGAACAAGTCTCACAGGGAAAATGATGGCGTCGCCCGGTCCGGGCTAAGAATTTTGGCGAAAAGCGTATTTTTCCCAATGTTTTGTGCATTTGAAGTGACAAATCCAACGTAGAGAGTGCCTTCAAGAACAAACACGACCTCGCTGTCTCGAGGGTGGTAATGGAGTGGGATTAGGCCATTGGGCTCAAAATCTATTCACCCAAATGACAACCCCATGGTGTTCAGCCAATCATTATTCTATGGACCCGTGTCCAGCATGCATGCTGGACACGGTAACGGTGCCGTTAGTGGCACCGTTCTCCACTTTTTTATTTTTATTTTTATTTATTTTTTTATTTTTTAATTTCAGACCACTTTGTTATAAGAGTATATATGTTCATAATTGTAAGTTCATAATGTCAGAGCTCTGTGTTCATAATTGCATAACTGTACAGTCATAATTGCATAACTGTACATTCATAATTCAATAACTGTAAATTCATAATTTTCGAAACTCTATGTTCACAATTTTAGAGCTCAATGTTCATAATTTTATCATTATACGTTCATAATTGTAAGTTCATAATGTCAGAGCTCAGTGTTCATAATTCCATAACTTACATTCATAATTGCATAACTGTACATTCATAATTCCATAACTGTACATTTATAATGCCACAAATGAATAACGTCGTTAACACCGTTAACGCCAAGACAAAATCAATTTTTTTTTTTTTAACTGGAAGGCCGCGTTTTCCCTTAAAACGACGTCGTTTTGGACTAGTGTCCAATTGTAGACACGAGTCCACAGCATAATTTGCGGTGTTCAGCCCTGGGAATCGGTCCACATCTACAAAGTTTGATATTAGTCCCACAGAACTAAGTTTTGTGCCTCCAGCAGGAGTGTTAAACCCAGTAGCTATGTAGAAATCATCTTCCGTAACAAGTTTTAGGTTCAAACCTTTCCATTCACAAACACAACATGTATCAACAACCAATATAATTATAATGCGTGCACAATTATATTATCGCTAGATTTGGCATGCCTATTTGAAAAGCTGGCTAAAAGCTAAAAAGTTAGTAACAAGGATGGAGCCATAATGAGGTCAGTGGGGATAGCTGCCCCCTTCCTCCACCCCATCCCTATATATATATATATATATATATATATATATATATATATATATATATATATATATATATATACATAAAAGAGCGCTCATATGTGGTCATGTCATTAGGTGTGGTCGTGTGGTCGTATCTGTGTCGTTGAATCAGATTAATCTAACGGCAGTGGTAATTCTGAGGATTTTCGCGCGTTTTGGTAAGTGGGGGTGTTATGATAATTACAGTGACCATTTATAGTGGGCGGGTTCAAGAATACACCAACAGTGTTGACAACATACATCAATAGTGTAATAAAATACACCACAGTGAAACACACCAATGATGTATTCCCGTGTTATGGTAATTACAGTGGCCATTTATAGCAGTCGGGTTCCAGAATACACCAACAGTATTGACAATATGCACCAATAGTGTAATAAAACACACAACAATGAGATTTTCCCTATTCCGATGTTTTATGACGAGTTTACCCTTGCAGTTCGCTGGGTAGGAGAATATGCGCAAAAATACTGGAAAAATCTTGATTAATATGATTCATTGGATCCATCTAATCTAATGGCCTATAATTGACCATATGACCACACCTAACAACATGGCCACATGTGATCACCCCTATATATATATATATATATATATATATATATATATATATATATATATATATATATATATTGTATGTATAGGCCCCTTATATATACAATTAAATGTACAAAAACTTCAGGTTCTCCAAACGAATTCATCTTCAATCTTGAAAAACAGTCAGAGATTCAAGTTTCGTGTAGCATTGAAAATTTGTTCCAATGTGTTCCAATGTCTGATTGTAAGTATATTCGATCTTATGGTAAACTTTTCATCGTATGATTAATAAATTAGCTCTTTTTTTTTAAAAAAAAATGTACAAGAACTTAACCAATGGATGAGTTAGGTTAGATGGTTAGGTTTTTGTTAGTTTGTTAAGTGTATTGGGTTTGAAACTTCAGGACATTAATTTTTTAAATTTTATTTTTTTGTCCATTTTTAAATATTAATAGGAGTTAATTACCAAAATGGTCCCTTGACTATAGCGAAATTACCAATTTGGTCAATGACTATTTTTCTTAGTCAATTAAGTCTTTCAACTTTAAAAATCTTAACCAATTTGGTCCTCCGTTTATTTTTCCGTTGGACATCCGTTAACTCGGGACCAAATTGATAATTTTCCTATAGTCAAAGGACCATTTCGGTCATCACATGCAACATTTTCTCCGAAAGTGAATTATTAAAATGGTCCCTTGATTATAGCTAAATTACCAATTTGGTCACGAGTTAACGGATATCTAATGGCAAAACATACGGAGGACCAAATTGATTAAGATTTTTAAAGTTGAGGAACTTAATTGGTCAAGAAAATAGTCAAATACCAAATTGGTAATTTCGCTATAGTCAAGGGACCATTTCAGTAATTAACTCTATTAATAGTGAGATTATAATTGTGATTTATGAGATTAATTTCTAATTCTAATTTGTTATAAATACATCATTATGTGGACATTATTATAGATTATTATATAACTGTTGTAACGATTTTTGTATTTATGTCTCCATTATATCTTCCGTTACGTTTGTATTCTATATATATATATATATATATATATATATATATATATATATATATATATATATATATATATATATAGGTGTTGTGATTGTATGATGACAGACAACTAATGAATAAGAGATTCTTCTTTTCTCTTGATTTTATTTTCCTTTGAACACGTTATCAGCCCTTTGCTCTATATTCTTGGTGAACTGGGAGTTGTTTGGAATGGAATTTCTAAGATTTCGATGATTCCAAATCTCGCAAGTGATTTTATTGGAGGTGTATGCACATCGTATGATTTCCACTCTATGTTACTGTTGGAAAAATAAAATATAAAATATGTGGCTCAAAATCCATTCAATTCTATGAAGACAATCATCCGCTTCGCATGCATGTACGTGTAGCACATTTCTCCGAAGTTGGCTCTCATCCGTGCTTGCTGCTTAATTCTAGTTCACTTTTGATTGTATAAATAGCAGTAATATTTGCTTTGTAATAAACACTCATTCATACATCAATATACACCAAATTGAATTCTCTTTCTTTCTCTTTATTCTCACGTAGCATACATATATATATATATATATATTATATTAATTTCCTTAATCCTCTTTTGAGTGATAATATAATATATATATTCTCAATATTCTATTTATTTGTCATTTATATATTTTTCCCTATTTATATTATTTAACTTCTATAATTCTCAATTTTCGATTCTTCGCTTCCGCTATATTCCTAACAAGTGGTATCAGAGCGGTTTAATTGAGAGTTATTTTCAAAGATGTCAACTGTTACCAAGTTCGATATCGAGAAGTTCGACGGGAAAATTAGCTTTTCTATCTGGAAGGTTCAGATGGAAGCCGTTCTAACCCAGAACGGTTTGAAGAAAGCGCTAGCTGGGAAGAAGAAGAAACCGGCTGCAATGACAGATGAAACTTGGGAAGATTTGGATGACAAGGCACGTTCAACCATTCTTTTGTGCCTGTCTAAAGAGGTTCTACGTGAGGTGTTAAGTGAGACGACTGCGTCAGATTTATGGTCCAAGCTGGATACGCTTTACATGGCCAAAACTCTGGCGAACACGCTACGCCTGAAGGAGCGTCTGTACACAATCCGTATGACGGAAGGTACTTCTATTAAATCTCACTTGGATGAATTCAATTCTATTTTATTGGACTTGGAAAATATTGATGTTATAATTGAAGATGAGGATCGCGCTGTTTTATTGCTTGTCTCTCTCCCTAGATCGTACACGCATTTCAAAGAAATTATGTTGTATGGTAATAGTAGTGATACCCTTACTTTCGACAATGTTAAGTCAAACCTATTGTCCAAAGAAAAGTTTGACTTTGAAATTAAGTCTGAGGACAAAGGTGAAGGCTTGACCATAAGGGGTCATTCACTTGAATCAGAGAGTAGCAATAAAAAATCTAGATCCAAGTCCAACAAATCCTGTAAGTACTGCAAGAAGCATGGTCATGATGTGACTGAATGCTTCAAGCTGAAAAACAAGCAAGAGAGAGAAAAGAAGTCCGCTGAAGCTAGTGTTGTTGAAAGTGATTCAGATGGTGATGTGCTGTTATCTGTTAGCTCCGGTGAGAAACGGAGTGAAACCGAGTGGATTTTGGACTCTGGTTGTACATTCCACATGTGTCCCCACAAAGATTGGTTCATTTCTCTGGAACCGGTTGATGGTGGAGTTGTCTTGTTGGGTAATGATACCCAATGCAAGGTTAGTGGAATTGGAAGTGTTCAGATTAAAACTCATGATAACGTTGTCAGGACTCTTACCAATGTTCGGTATATTCCTGATTTGAAACGCAATCTGATATCGTTGGGCACCTTGGAATCTCTGGGGTACAAGTACATAGCTGAAGGTGGAGTTTTGAAGGTCATAAAAGGCTCTGTTGTTCTCATGAAAGCTTCTCGTTCTGGAAGCGTGTACGTCTTGCATGGCAGTACTGTGGCGGGTTCAGTAGCGATATCCTCATCGATGTCTGATGCGGATCTCACTCAATTATGGCATATGCGTCTGGGGCATATGAGTGAGAAAGGCATGCATCTCCTGAGCAAAAAAGGCCTCCTTGGTGGTTCAGGTACGGGTAAATTACAATTTTGTGAGCATTGTATTTTTGGGAAACAAAAGAGGGTTAGTTTCTCTACTGCTACACACCGTACCAAAGATGTATTGGAATATATACATTCCGATTTATGGGGACCGACTAAATTCAAGTCTATGGGAGGCTGTAGATATTTTATGTCTATTATTGATGACTTTTCTCGTAAAGTCTGGGTCTATTTCCTGAAACATAAAAATCAAGCATTTTCTATTTTCAAGAAATGGAAAATACTTGTTGAGACTCAGACAGGTAAAAAAGTCAAGAAGCTCAGGACAGACAATGGCTTGGAGTTCTGTGAGTCAGATTTCAATGACTTTTGTGCGGCAAATGGAATTGCCAGGCACAAGACCTTGCCTGGTAAACCCCAGCAGAATGGTGTTGCCGAACGTTTGAACAGGACTCTATTGGAAAGAGCTCGTTGTATGCTCTCTAATGCTGGGTTATGGAAACGGCGTGATTTTTGGGCCGAGGCCGTTTCTACTGCTTGCTATTTGGTAAATAGATCTCCACATTCATCCCTTGATTTCAAAATTCCAGAGGAAGTTTGGTCAGGTAATCCTGTTGACTACTCTATCTTAAGAGTTTTTGGATGTCCTGCTTATGCTCATTCCAGTACGGGTAAATTAAACTCGAGAGCTGTCAAATGCATTTTCCTTGGTTATGCCTCTGAGTCAAAAGGGTATCGTCTATGGTCTCCTGATTCTCGGAAAATCATTCTGAGCCGAGATATCACTTTTGACGAAAATGCACTACTTTCTTCTGGAAAAGTTCCCAGTACAGGTGAGACGCAGAGTACTGGTGAGAAGGTGGAGTTTGAGTTCAGGCCTATTGATAGTGTTACTACTGCTGATGGTAATACTAAAGATGATGCATCTACTAGCACAACACCTCTCGTCGAGCCACAACGAGAGTATTCCATTGCTATGGATCGTCCTAGGAGGACAATTAAAAAACCTGCTAGGTATGCTAGTGATGATGAAACCAACATGGTTGCTTATGCTCTTTCAGTCACACAGGAAGTTGATGGTGATCCATCCTGCTATTCTAAGGTTCTTCCTGTTGCTAAGTTCAAGTAGTACTTGAGTTTAGTCGGACTGTTTCAATTGTTAATTCCACAATGGATTTGATCCAAGGTGGAGATTATTGGAAAAATAAAATATAAAATATGTGGCTCAAAATCCATTCAATTCTATGAAGACAATCATCCGCTTCGCATGCATGTACGTGTAGCACATTTCTCCGAAGTTGGCTCTCATCCGTGCTTGCTGCTTAATTCTAGTTCACTTTTGATTGTATAAATAGCAGTAATATTTGCTTTGTAATAAACACTCATTCATACATCAATATACACCAAATTGAATTCTCTTTCTTTCTCTTTATTCTCACGTAGCATACATATATATATATATATTATATTAATTTCCTTAATCCTCTTTTGAGTGATAATATAATATATATATTCTCAATATTCTATTTATTTGTCATTTATATATTTTTCCCTATTTATATTATTTAACTTCTATAATTCTCAATTTTCGATTCTTCGCTTTCGCTATATTCCTAACAGTTACACATATAGAAACAAATAATTCCAGATCGGTCGTCAACCAGGGTCAATTCCATGATCAGACCTCCGGATCGCCGCCGCAACCATCATCGACGAAGCCCTAGATCGCGTGAGCGTTTAGGTGACTGCCGATCGACGATCCTCAGACAGAGGTTTGACGCGATGGAATCGTCTCGTTGCAACATTCCTCAACCGATGGTCTGATTGTTGTTCGGCCACCATTTTCTTCCGCCGAAGTCGGTGCGCAGCCGGAGGTTTTCCGGCCAGTTCAACAGACCCCTCACCGGAACCCAGTGGCGGACACGTCCTCGGTTTGGATAATGTATAGTAGGTGTCGTCGACATCGAGGTTCCAGGATTTCACCCTCGGAGGTAGCCGCTCCTTGGAGCTTTGTTTTTCCTTTTTTCTGCAATTCCAGAAAGTAGTCAAGGGGAGCCAAATTTAAGAATATTTTATGAAGAAGCAGCAGGTTGCTACGCATGCAGTTATACGGAGTATTGATATTGCCAGATATACACTAAATGCTACGCACTAAAAGGGGCTGTGGATCCAAAATTGGTATCATAAATCACCAGTATACTATTGTTCCTTAAATAAATTGATGATTCCAGAAGAATCCAATTTAAGCTTACATGCATTTTTCAAGATATTAGAGAAAAACTGGGATTGTCTACAATGTATAATTTTTTTGGGATTGTCTATTGAGAGCTTATCACGGTTGGAAGGTCAGTTTTACATGTTTACATTTTTTATTTTGAATATCATTCACTTTAAGTTAGATTATATTTATATCTAACCTGTGATATTAGAGCCATATGCACAATTGTTAACTATGTGCTTCATATTATTGCCTATAATAATTATGTCAATGGATTATTATTATTAATGATAGGCAATATAATCGGCATGGTGCATAATACTCATCCATTCTCTCAAATTTGAGAACATTCATTTGCTCAAATTTGTTTTGTGACCATGATAACCATCATAAAAAAGAATTTGTTTAGTTGACTTTTGATGGTAACAATTATTTGCTATAGGTCATAATTGTTGATATTTATCACAGACCTTATAAGTGTTGAAATAGCATGAATATTGAATATATTTTTGCGGCAACAAGTCATTGCACTAATTAGACTATAACAGCACTATAGGACAATCTCCTAATGAAAATTGACTTGAAATTTATTTACAAGTCAATTGATTATTTGTCCAAGTTCAAGCTTATTTATGGTGTTGAGTCTCGAACATTGAAATAAATCTCAAATTTGAGTATCCAAACAAGATGACAGTGCCTAATTTTTAATATAGTTTTGCCTAGAAGGTAAACACTAAGAGAACTAATTTTTATTTGTCACTTTTTGGTCTAAATCCTCGGTTATGAATATTTGATCGAAAAAGATTCATAGAGCCCAAGTTAATCCCTGAAGGATCGCTACGAGCGTACAATCAATAAATTATTGCAATCCATTAATGCATAGAATGCATGATCTGAGTAGTTAATTCTCGTGAGTCATCTAGAATTCCAAAACCCGAAAGCAAATAAGGATAAATCATACATCCCTTTTATTCCTTTTATGCAATAAGCATATCGGGCCTAATAGGTATACGTTATTTAATAAGCATGCCCCCAGATGATCATGATAATATGCAACATCATCAGAATCGGACAGTCGCGATTCATCGCTAGAAATGAGTATTGGGCCACTGCCTTGATTGAAAGGAGACGATACGGTCTCTTCTGAGCTAGCCCTCTTTGAATATTACTGTCAAGTCTGTAAGGAATAATTATGTTAGGCTTGCCGCTGCCCGGACATTGTACAATGTTCTTGGCTTTGCTCAAGCAAAATTTTAACAATGATATGGAGTGGGATTATATTATGAGAGTTGTGGTTACTTTTTCACCAGAAGTGAAAATTTGACAGGATGATTTTTTTGAATGTTTGGTGTCTAATTTCATCAACATATTACGAGATGTTAGCTCCATGCATGCAGGTCATATTATTGTTCATATTATTTACGGTATTTTTTTCGAAAAGAAAATTAAGCATTTTTGTATTTCAAAAAAAAAAAAAAAAAAGCATTTTTGGAGGAATTTTTTTTTTTTTTTTGGGACCTTCAAAAATTGAATAACCAATATCCTGATTCACTACATATCACATACGCTAGTACATGATGCAATTCCCTATCTGCGTTCATTTTTTAGTATGCAACCCTTCTACCTATAGTCCATCATGAGAAATCAACAGTGATGATGGTTGCATTATAAGATCTTTTCTCGGCATTAGGGGGAGATTTGAAATTTCTAATTAATTAAATGCCGAGAAATTGATAAAAATCTTCAAACCCATGTACTAGGGTTATAGAACCAGAAGTTCAGACATTGAACAAATTATCTGCTAGAAATCCCAAGGAGTGACTAAGTCCATAGAAAATATTTTAAGAGTTGAAATCCCCAACTAGGACTAAACATCTCTACCATTATGTTAGAAGCATATATTGATTTAAGAATTTACAAAACAAGATCTAGTATATAAATTTCGTCACTCCAGAAATATAGAATTTTTTTATCTTGAAGATATTCGTCTAGAAGGCGAAAACCCCCAATAAAATTGTAGGTGCACCAAATAACTAAAATACTGGGGAAGCGGAACAACCAAATTCAAATACTCTTGGGAAATGCCATATATTTGGTTGATACAAAATTGCCATGTGTATAAAAGATATTTACAAAGCTGTTATAGTTGTCGACAACATATTTTGCCTCTTTTGCTCATAAATCTGGATCCAGAAATTAAAACAGTATAGTATAACGCCAGAAGCGTGCTAACTGTTTTGATAGAAAATAGCAATTAAGGCATACAAATCAAAACTCGCTAATAAAAGGCGAGTTAAGGGTTTTCGCAGAGACCAAATATTAGTCATGGCTTTATATTCCGCTATTCGATAAAACTAGCAGTTAATAAATTAGATATGTAGCTAATATACATAGTTATCACATATTTATATGGGTAACTTGTTACTTATATTTAAAATCCTTGATGGATTTTCTCAAAATGTGATGAATAAAAATCACAAAATAAGAAGTATAAAAGTTAGTAAGTTACTAACTATGATCTTTCTTATAGTCAATAAATTGACTAAAGGTATTTTCTCCCCAAGAACAAATTAATGTTATATGTGTTTGGGAAACTTAAATATAGTTTATCTTGAAAAATCTCTAATGGATTTATAATTCCCGAAATGAGGATTTATTTTAGTATTATTATGTACCATTATTTACTTTTTAAAGAGTTGCGAATGGGGTTATTACCCTCACATAGAAGGAATAATATGTACCATTATGTGCTCAATAAAGAGTTGATAATGGACTTATTTATTATCTCAGTCAATTTTTATGATGTAAATATCAATAAAATATATAAAGAACTTGAAGATTGTTATCTTCAGGGGAGATGGGAAGTACATTTACTCGAATCAATCCGGAAGATTGGACGTAAAATCCTGAAGATTAAGTCATAAAAGACTAACAGTTGTGCACTATTTGCAACACATCATGTACTCTTTTCATCACTAGTTTTTTCCAATTGGGTTTTCTAGTGTGGTTTTCAACGAGGCGTGAGTATGATATAATAATGTAAATGGAGAAATGTTGCAAAATAAGTGCTTAAATAAACAGACCCCAAAAATCCTGAAGATTATGCCTCGAAGGCTTATAGTTGTAGCCTTTTTCCTTTAACTAAGTTTTCCCACAGGGTTTTCTTAAGTTAAGGTTTTTAATGAGGCAAATAATACAATATATGATTTCTACATATGTCATGTACTCTTTTCTTCAACTAAGTTTTTCCCACGTGGTTTTCCTAGTGAAGTTTTTAATAAGGCATGAATATATTTTCTATTGTACTCTTTTCTTGTCTAGGTTTTTCCCACAGGATTTTCCTAGCGAATTTTTAACGAGGCAAGGTCATGGACAAATAATGTCCAAGGGGAAGTGTTATAAATACATCATTATGTGGACATTATTATAGATTATATAATGGTTGTAACGGTTCATGTATTTATGTCTCCATTATATCTTCCGTTACGTTTGTATTCTATATATAGAGGTGTTGTGATTGTATGATGACAGACAACAAATGAATAAGAAATTCTCCTTTTCTCTCGATTCTATTTTCCTTTTAACATAATTGAATTTTTTATATGTAACATTGGGGTATTCTTTTAATTATTAACAGTTACATGAGTGATCTAACAATGTAATTTCTATTTGAACTATGTTTTTGTTTTGAATATTTTTTATCGCGTTTTAATCTATTTTTTTTATCCCTAGTCAACAATATTTATGCCTCAACCTCTAAGTGTTTCATTTTATTTTTCTTTTGCCCCCACTGAAGAAATTTTTTGGATCCGCCCTTGGCTAATAACTAATAAACTAACTAAATTCAAATTAAACTGTTTGGTAACATAATTGTTGAATTATCTTATAAGTGTAAAAATACAAAAAAAAAAAAAAAAAAAAAAAAAAAAAAAAAAAAGAGATAAACTAAGATTTTAGGATTGATTAATGAAGGGTAATTGTGTCATTTTTGTAAATTAATAAAAATAAAAATAAAAAAAGGTTTAAAAGCTAATTGTTTATTTTGAAACACTACTTAGGATTAGTGTTTCAAAATAATCTATTATTTTAAACTCTTCATGACCAACAGAGCTTATAACTTATTTATTACTTTTTTTTTCAAAGAAACTTATTTATTACTTAAAATAAGCTATAATAAGCTCTACCAAACTGAGCCTACATATAGTTAACCATCCAAGAATGTATATATATAATAATAAAAATGTGAATGTATAGTATACCGGCAGCTTGGGCATCAGGAACTGCAACACAAAAATCTTGCATAGGGCTAGGTTCATATGCACCAGCAAACGAAGCTACTAAACCCAAAACAAGTATGGATTTCATGATGGGGATCCAACTCGCCATTGTTATTGCTGTTATGTTTCTTTAACAAGATGGGTGTATGTGTTGGAATCACAATGAGAAATTAAAGGTACCTATTTATAAGTATTTTTATTTTTATATTTAAAAAATAATTGTTAAACATTTAGTAATATTTATTAGTTTGGTAGGAGAATTTAATTCAATAGTTAGTGGTTCTGTTCTGTTATTAATAGGTTATCAATACATAAAACGAAAATTTCACAATACTATACCAGAATGATGGTCCCGCCGGGTAAATACAAGGAAAAGTCGGGCGGGAGAAGGAATAGACTTTTCTAATTTTTTTTAATGAAAATTCAAATTTTAAGAACTCATAATCCGTTTGGAAATGCAGAAAATATTTTATGAAATTTTTCGATAAAGATTTTTATTTTCAGATATTTTTGTCTAAAAGTTAGAAAATAGTCTTAACCTGTTTAGCTTAAAGTTAGAAAATTATATTTTTTTCTGTTTGGTTTTTTTTTTCTTC
Organism: Ipomoea nil; assembly: GCF_001879475.1. NCBI lineage: Eukaryota > Viridiplantae > Streptophyta > Magnoliopsida > Solanales > Convolvulaceae > Ipomoea > Ipomoea nil. Next base: position 2,676,462 of record NW_017619233.1, read on the forward strand.
TTCTTTTTTTTTTTTATCAGTGTGAGGGGGTTACCCAAAAACTAGTCCCTATTGTTTCCTCCGCAAGAGCTCTGTAGAAGCCTTCTTTCTGACGTCGCTCCAATCTGGTCGTGTGGTCGTATCTGTGTCGTTGAATCAATTTAATCTAACGGCAATGATAATTCTGAGAATTTTCGCGTGTTTTGGTAAGTGAGGGTGTTATGGTAATTACAGTGGCCATTTATAGCGGACGGGTTCCAGAATACACCAACAGTGTTGACAACATACACCAATAGTGTAATAAAATACACCACAGTGAAACACACCAATGGTGTATTCCCGTGTTATGGTAATTACAGTGGCCATTTATAGCGGCCGGGTTCCAGAATACACCAACTGTGTTGACAATATGCACCAATAGTGTAATAAAACACACAACAATGTGATTTTTCCTATTCCGGTGTTTTATGACGAGTTTACCATTGCAGTTCGCTGGGTAGGAAAATGTGTGCGAAAATACTGAAAAAAATCTTGATTAATATGATTCATTGGATCTATCTAATCTAATGGCCTATAATTGACCATATAACCACACCTAACAACATGGTCACATGTGATCACCCCTATATATATATATATATATATATATATATATATATATATATATATATATATATATATATATATATATATATATATATATATATATATATATATATATATATATATAACAAATTATGTGCAAAAGAAGCTTTAGGTGAAAAATAGGGTATAATCTCATCCATTGATTCAGTTCAGATTAAGCGTAAGAATGAAGCTATTAAAAAAAAAAAAAAAAAAAAAAAAAAAAAAAAAAAAAACGGTGACATTATGGTAACTTTGTGTAAGTTAGTTTTTTTTTTTTTTTTTTTTTTTCAAAACATTTTTCCCTTCTTGCAGCTATGCCTTGAAGAGCACAATGTTGTGCCTTGTAGAGCACACTGATATGCCTTCACGTGCATATTGCTTTGGGTAAATAACTTTTTTTGTCTTTCGGTGTATTTTTTTTCCTTCTTCTAGAACACAATTTTATGCCTTCAGAGCACATTGGTATGCCTTCCAGTGCACATTGCATTGCCTTACATAGCACATTGTTGAGCCTTCCATAGCACATTGGTATGCCGTGTGCCTTCGAAGTGCATATTATTTTGCCTTAGAGTACATATTGTTGAGCCTTCCAAAATCTCTGCTGATTATTATCAATTCGGGTTGGATAATGTGCCTTAACAAAATCGGATGGTTCATGTTTATGGGTACATACGGTAGAGGCTATTTACCGGATGGATTATGACAACTCGTTGGATTAATTATGTACATGCAATTTGTGGATTCGGTTCGTATTTGTTGATTCGGCTGTTAAGCGAAATTAACGAATCGGTGCATGCTTTCAACAACGAATCGGTGCATACTTTCAAAAACGAATCGGTGCATGCTTGATTACATGATTTGTTGGTTTGTTTGGCAGCATGCTTGTAAGTGTAAATATATATATTATTATTTATTATTTTGCATGGTTAACATGCATTGAAATAATGAATATAATATATATATATATATATATATATATATATATATATATATATATATATATATATATATATATATATATATATATATAGTTGAGTTCAAATAAGGACCACTATATTATAGAGGACTGTGTGGACTGGTGTAGTCGTGTGCCATTAGTCTGTATGTCGTGTGTCTGGCCTAATGTAGTCGTGTGCCACAGTTTGTATGTTGTCTGCATAGGTTTGTTAATTAATAGAGCCTTAGTTCGAAACCTGATATTTACATGTATTCTTCTGTACCATTGTGTATTAAATTGTGTGCATGATACTAATTTGTTGTATGCCCGTAATCAGTCCGCAAAGTCCTCTATATATTGTGGTCCTCATGTGAACACCCTTAAAATACAAACATGTGGACATATACCGTGCACACAACTAAATGCGGGTGTGCACACATTCGTGGACGACAATACACACATCCAATATAGTATGCAGGTGTGAATCCACAATATTTGGGTCGGCGTGCACACGTCCATGAACGACAGTGCACACAGGCGGGCAGCACACAAAATCATAAGTACATAAAGTACATAATGTACATAAATCTACGAAGGTACATAATGTACATGCTACATAGTTCATGTAATTATATTTTCCATACCTGATATATCGGATAGATATATTTTATGGAGGTTGAGGTTTTCAACTACTAGTAACTTCCATGTAACCTCTCCTAACCATCAAAATATTTTATATAAATATTTGGAGAGACATCTGAAGAATACACGAAAATTAACAGGCAATTGATGGAGGCAGGAAACCAAGATATTTCACATGCTTACAATTTTACAGGAAATTCTCAAACAAAGTAACTTAAGAATTTCATTCATCTTCTTGTATCCCGTAAGATTAAATCTTGAACCTTGTTACTTTTAATAGTTAAATTTTATTTTTTTAAAATATAATAAGTAATTTGTTTTTTAAATTTCTTTAAAATTGAGATTAACATACAAATTTTCAACGCATAATAAGTAAAAGAGTATGTATTGTTAGACAATAATCTGACTAACATAAATTTAATAACAAGAAACCTGAACACGTAATTACCGAAGCTTTAGGATCGCCTGAATATCCCTTGCCATAGTCATTGATGTTGCCGCTAGAGTGATAAACGTGCAGAATAGTTTTGTCTACCACTTCTCTCCTGAATACCTAATGGTGCGTGTATACTGAACACGGGAGCTGTGGGAGGACTATTTTGCTTAGAAGTCTACATGCCATCAACATAGGCAGATATTCAGTTAAAGCTTAACTGAATATCCTGAGTTGCCTAAGGAATTAAGTAATTGACTCAATCTCCTACTTGCACCACAATCACCCAATTAATACAATATATTATAATATATTATATTTAGGGAAAATACTTACATGTACACCATACTTGACATTACAAAACACGATTTGCTTAAAATACAAATTTTCAAAGCATAATAAGCAAATCGATAATTTATTTATTATTTAGAATATTTTATGCCAAACCAGGGAGGTAGTGAAGTCGTAAACATACACACGTACTACGTACTACGCAGGCATATATATATATATATATATATATATATATATATATATATATATATATATATATATATATATATATAATTAGGCAAGAGTCCAGTTCTGTGCTTGAAGATACTGCACGATCTTCTTCTCCAGGTGGAATGTTTTGGCGAGCACATCGTCTGAAATTGGCGGGTCAGGTCCAAACACGGCATTTGCAAGGTACACAAATCCTGGTTTTTGGCTATTGAAAGAGGCAAAGGCAGTAGCATTGGTGCGGCCAACGTTATAGAGGAAGTGAACAAGTCCCACGGGGAAAATGATGGCGTCACCGGGGTTAAGAATTTTGGCGAAAAGCGTATTTTTCCCAATGTTTTGTGCGTTTGAAGTAACAAACCCAACGTAGAGAGTGCCTTTCAGAACAAACACAACCTCGCTGCCTCGAGGGTGGTAGTGGAGTGGGATTAGGCCATTGAGCTCGAAATCTATTCGCCCAAATAATGTTAACCCCATGGTGTTCAGCCCTGGGAATCGGTCCACATCTATTAAGTTTGATATTATTCCCAACGTACGTTTTGTGCCTCTAGCAGGGGTGTTAAGCCCAGCAGCTATGTAGAAATCATCTGCCGTAACAAGTTTTGGGTTCTTGCAAACCTTCCCATTCACAAACACTGCATGTATCAACAACCAATATAATTATATTTATGTGTCAAAAAAAAATATAATTATATTTATAATGCAAGCACAATTATATTATAGGCTCTATTTGGCACACACCTAAAAGCTCTTCATGTTTTACCAAACAAAATTTATTGCTTATTTATTATTTAATATAAGCTATAAACTCTAAAATAAGCTCTATTAAACAGAATCTATATTTAGTTAACAATTCAAGAAATTAATTGTATGAACTATGAAGGTATATATAAGAATAAAAATATGCATTCAAAAAAATATAAGAATAAAAATATAATGTGAATGTATAGTATACCGGCAGTTTGGGCATCAGGAACTGCAACACAAAAATCTTGCATAGGGCTAGGATCATATGCACGAGCAAACGAAGCTACTAAACCTAAAAGAAGTAAGGATTTCATGATGGGGAGACTCGACATTGTAAGGGAATTTTTTTTTTTGAAAGATTGTAAGGGAATTTAGTGCCAAGTAATTTAATCAATATTTATTAGTTTAATAGGTAAGGGAATTTAGTTCGAAAGATCAGAGAGTGATGTTATCAATATACATAAAGAAAACTAAACGTACAATGTATTTTTATTTTTTATTTTTGAAAAAATTGTACTTTATGCCCCTCCAAAATATGTCGATTATCAATGTCACCCGTAAATTATTAGTGGTGTAAATGTTGTCCCTCAATTTTCAAAACGGTACATATATTGCCCCTCCCATACTGTACGGGAGGGGCAATATATATATGTACCGTTTTAAAAAATGAGGGGCCCATTTACTCTACGGGAGGACACTATATGTACCGTTTTGAAAATTGAGGGACAACATTTACACCACTAATAATTCATGGGTGATATTGATAATTGACATATTATGGAGGGGCATAAATTACAATTCCACTCTCCCCACCCCTTTTTTTTTAATAGAAAAATTGTGTATATTTTGATCCTATCAATAAAAAGTTAAGAAATAAAGGGAAAAAATTCACTCAAGTTGTAACTTAAAAGGAGGATAATATGGTGATAGTGTTTTAAACTCCATATGTCACGTGACTGCCATGATACCTTCACAACTGTCGTGGCAGTTGCAACTATGGAATCTCAAAAATAAAAATAAAATAAAATAAAAAGTAAAGAAAGAGAGATAGGGAAGAGGCGAAAAGTAAAAGAGCAATCTTCGCCAAAACAAACACCGACGATAACACTATAGTTGCCATGGCGGCTTTACCTTAGCTGCTATATATATCACCAACAATTATATATATATATATATATATATATAGAATAAAGTTCAAATGCGGCGGGATCTTCCCGTGCGGCGGTGCGACGGAATTCCAGAATACACCAACAGTGTAAGAAAAATATACCACAATAAAATGCAATAAAACATCACAAAATACACAACAGACTCAAAAAAATACAACATATAACTCACCACTCCCAATGGTGTATTTCCGAACAGTGTATGATGTTTTTACTCACACCTAATGGTGTGTGTTTGGTGATGCGGGGCTTTGTTTACTCTGTTTTTTATGGTGTATTTTCCTAACGTTGATGGTGCATATTTGTTGAACTATTGGTGTTGTCGCACCGCCGCACCGTAAAACACTGCCGCACCTGAACTCGCCTATACATACATACATATATATATATATATATATATATATATATATATATATATATATATATATATATATATATATATATATTCCCGCCCAAACTCATAGACAATTTAGTAATATCAACATCATGGGACAAAAGTGTCATTTATAATTAATATTTAAACACCTTAAATAAAGGATAACACTTTCCTTTTGAAAAATCATACAAATTTATAATTCTCACATTTTTCATCTATAAATACAATGGATTGATGGTTCAGCACCTCGTCCCTTAAGTATGAGGTGAGGAGTTTGATTTCCACCGATGTGAATGAAGCAAATTAAACAATTTGGCTAGTCCCCTATCGCTTAGTGGGATTGATTGGTGGTGACTAAAGAAGAAATCATAATTCTTCTCTTTTTTTTTTTTTAATCATGATTTCTAGGGTGTTTGGTTGGGAGGAATGAATTAGGAAGGAAATGAATTGTAATTCGGTGGGAAAAGAATAAGGTAGGAATAATGTAGGAATTCAAATTACATTGTTTGGTAGTGAATAATAAAATTATTGGGGATGCGATGGAAAAAGTGGTATAAAGACTAAAATGTCTTACTATTCGATTCGAATTTGATTATTTTGAGAATTATTCGTATTCGAATCTAAATTTTATTCGTATTCGATTCGGTTGTAAATTTTTATTTTTTCCATATGATTTTATATATGTCTTCTAGAAAATATTCATCAAGGTTTGAGAAGCGTAAAAAGAAAAGAAGAATTGAGCAACTAGATGTGGCATAGCACCCCGACAATTGTGTTTAGTTATGCTCTGTTTGGGGTAATTAATGATAGCTCGCGTTATTTATATAAGCTTTTAATCGCTTTAAAAATTAGGGGTGTTACACCAGGAACATGCAATATATCGGACATCGTAAAAGACCTAGAAGGGGTATTAAAAGTAGCATGATCAACATGACTAATAGACATGCCCATACCATCACCGACACGTAAAGTGTCATTACCAATGTACTTCTCCGAGGTAGAAAGGGCATCTATGTCTGGAGTTGCATGATTTGTGGCTCCAGTATCCGGAACCCAAGTATGAGAATTTGACGAGGTTTTAGCACCCAAGTTATTCTGAAACACCAAATTAGCCTGAGAATGCAGAGCCCCTAAATAACGCCGGAAACAATTGGCTCCTGTGTAATCGAAACCATTACAAATTTAACACTGTTCATCATAGCTACGAAAATAATTGGCTCCCGTGTGACCGAAATCATTACAAATTTGACAATGTTCATCAAAGCACCGAAAACAATTGGCGCCCGTGTGGCCGAAACCATCACAAATTTGACATTGAACTTTAAAACCACGTTGCTGACTGGTCCGCTTCACATACGGTGTATCCTGGTTCGATGCCATCGGCTGCTGCTACAGTAATAATTATTATTAATGATGACAATAATAATTATTATTAATGATGACAATAATAATTATTATGAACTCTAGCTAACTGATACCAGATGAGAACTGTAGGTATAAAACTGTATTGAATGAACTATCTAATAACTGTACAGACTGGGTGAATATATACAAGAGGAATCATAGAGAGACTAGGATAAAAAGTAGGAATCATAGGGAGACTAGGATAGGGAGTCATAATGTGACTCAAATAGAGTCATAATACTAGTCTTAATAAGAGATTTACAAAATTGATGATGTGAAAATGGGATCCACTTTAAAAAATAAGAGAATATTGCAGGGATAATGATAACCATAAGAGGGCGTTTGGTTCACGGAATGTTAGATTACCTTAGGGAATGTTATATTACCTTACGGGCCGTTTGGTTCACGGAATGAATTTGGAGGGAATAGGAATGCTATTCCATAGGGAATAGAATAGGCAAGGAATAGAATAGGAATTGTATTCTGTTGTTTGGTTCGCTAAAGGAATAGACATTGGGAACTGTATTCCAATGTTTGGTTGGTTAAGGAATAGGAATAGAATATATGTTTAAAAGACATAAATGCCCTTGTACAAAAACTATTATTATTATTATTATTATTATTATTATTATTATTATTATTATTATATCATCATCATCGTCATATCAAGTGATTAATACTCAAAACAACATAGTCATATAAATAACAAACTTTTGTAAAGAACATTTAACAATATTCAAAAGAAGCATAACATATGTTATTTTTAACAAAATACTCAAAACAATCCAATGCAAGTTACAATGTTCATAAAATGATTAATTGATAGCAAGGAATCTTCTGATCCATTGTAGTCTTCGATCAGGATCAAGACTGAAAGAAAGCTACTTTATTAGGATGATCAGTGAGCTTAAACGAAACAAGGTCCATTTCATCATTTGTCAAACCATCAACCTCTTTTAATACACATTGTTACCAAACAGAAGAATACTTCTGTTACTGGGAATGCTATGCCATTCCCAGTCTATTCCGTGAACCAAACGGACCATTAGGGAATGTTAGATTCTTGTGTTTGGTTTAAAACTAAGATATGTAAATAAGACAATGGTAATAAAATAAATTGATTAAAACGTCCAAAACCCAACATTAGTAATATATAAGACAAGGGAATGTGAGATTACCTAAGAAATTGGAGGGTATCTCACATCCCCTTCCAATAGTTTGCGGAGGTTATCTGAGATTCCCTAGAAAAGTTACATACCCTGAACCAAACATGAGAATCTTATATTACCAAGCAAATATAACCTTTGTTATCTTATATAACCTGAACCAAACACCCCTGATTAGTAACTAATTCATTTTAAATTACTTTAAAATGGGAATTAACTCATTAACTTGCAATATTTCATACCACAATAAACTTCTTATTATTTAATGAAAGAGCATTCCATCCTTGACATTACAAATATTTAGAATGAAAGCGAAATTGAAAGATACCAACTAAAAGTTTAAATTGATACAAAAACATAATATATATTACATTCATTATATTATTTAATAGTATATTATTTTATGTTAAACCGCATACAACTCAAACATTATATTAAGTAATAATAGAACAGAAGCAGATTATTAGATAAGAGGCCAGTCCTGTGATTGAAGATAGTTAATGACTGTTTTGTCGAGGCGGAATGCTTTGGTGAGAACATCCTCTGAAATTGGCGGGGCAGATCCAAAGGCAGAATTAGCGAGGGAGACAAATCCTGGGTTTTGGCTATTGAAAGCGGCAAACAATAAAGCATTGGTGCGGCCAACATTGTAGAGGAAGTGAACGAGTCCCATAGGAAAAATGAAGGAGTCGCCAGGATTAAGAATTTTGGCGAAAAGCTTATTCTTTTCACCATTGAGTGGATTTGAAGTGATAAAGCCAACGTAAACAGTGCCTTCCAGAACAAACACAACCTCACTGCCTCGAGGGTGGGTGTGGAGTGGGATTAGGCCATTGGGTGCAAAATCTATACGACCGATTGACAACCCCATGGTGTTCAGCCCTGGGAATTGGTTTACATCTAGAAGCTTTGTTATCAGTCCCACAGAACTAAGATTTATACCTCCAGCAGGGGTGTTAAACCCAGCAGCCATGTAGAAATCATCTGCCATAACAAGTTTTGGGTTCTTGCAAACCTTCCCATTCACAAACACTGCATGCATGCACAATTTAGTTAACCAAGAAAGAAAGAGTTATTAAGGATACTTGTGGCTGATATATTTTGTCTCTGTTTAGTTTAATTATTCTCCTTTAATATAGCAGTATTAAACTGGTAGTTACAACTTCCTACTAACCCCTGCTAGCTTCTCTCCCTTGTATGCTATTTATAGCTTGTTGTTTGTGTTAATTAAACTCATACAGTTCATAATCTTATAAGAGTCACGCCCGCATGAGCTTAAGTTCACTAGTTCAGTAAATAGTATTTGGGAGAATCTAAGAAGAAAGAAGAGTCGCGCTTGAGACGGCTCGAATTTAAGATAGTTGTTTGTACCATATGTAAATTTTGACAAAAGAGAGAAATTATATATATGATGGCATTATGAAATCAAATGTAGATGTAGTGTACCTGCAGCTAGGGGATCGGCAACTGCAACACAAAAATCTTGCAAGGGGTTGTTGTCATATGCGCTACCAAACGAAGCTAGTAAACCCATAAGGACAACTATGGATGCCATTTCGAGACTCACCATTGTTAGTTGTGCCTATTTCTGTAAATGCTTTAATTTATTAAGTTTTTTTTAGAAGATATGTCGTATTCAAATCGGGGAAGGTGCCTATTTATATATTATTATATTAGATATTTAGATATATCTATACCTTATAAGTATTTTTACTTCTATCTTTCTTTTAAAAAAAAAAAATGTTTATAACATTTAGTACTTAATGCAACATTATATTAAATGCAAATTTTCTCCTGCAAGTAATTCTCTTTACTCAAACCTTTGCCCGGAAAATTCTCTTTAGGAGAAACCTTTTCCCAAGCAATTCCCTTTAGGAGAAACATTTGCCCAAGCAATTCCCTTTAGGCAAACCTTTGCCCAAGCAATTTGATCTCTTTAGGAGAAACCTTTGCCCAAGCAATTCCCTTTAGGCAAACCTTTGCCCGGACAGTTCTCTTTAAGAGAAACCTTAGCTTTGCCCAAGCAATTCCCTTTAGGAGAAACCTTAGCCCAAGTAATTCCCTTTAGGCAAATCTTTGCCCAAGCAATTCCCTTTTAAGAGAAACCTTTGCTCAAGTAATTACATTTAGGCAAACATTTGCCCAAGCCATTCCCTTTAGGAGAAACCTTTGCCCAAGCAATTTCTTTTAAGCAAACCTTTGCCCGGACAATTCTCTTTAAGAGAAATCTTTGCCCACGCAATTCTCTTTAGAAGAAACCTTTGCCCAAACAATTCCCTTTAGGCAAACATATGCCCAAGCAATTCCCTGCAGGAGAAACCTTTGCCCAAGCAATTTCCTTTACCCAAATCTTTGCCCAAGCAATTGCTCCTCCAAAACCTTAGCCCAAACATTAGCTCCTACATTTGACTTTATTCTTTACACCAATATGAACAAAAAAAATCAAAACAAAAGTTAAATCTAAAAGCACTAATCCAAACTTTAAAATCGATCATATTATCAGTAAGATGGAATGATACCCGCTTTTTAATTAAGGAATGAAGATTTTAATTGAAGTGGTAATCAAATCCCATAGTTGTGCTTTAAAAAATTATCAACTAACACTAACTATGATTTTGATAGATTCTCATTCCTGATGAGTAAATCCAAGAACCAAGCACATCTTTATTCTTTTTTTAACTTTATTTTTTATTCAATATCAATGTTACACCTATCGTGTAATTCAAAAAAAAATATAAATTTTTTTTCTTTTCCTTTTTATTCCTCCAATTTATTCAAATATAAAAAAATGTAATCTTAACTATAATAAAGCTATATGGTTTGGGAAGTAATTAATATTACAATTAATGCCACAACATCCTTTATTATAAAAAAAAAAATAAAAAAAATAAAAAGCACAACATTTGAAAAATAAAATAGCTATATATTATATAATCATATAAAAAATGTACTTTTGAAAAATAAAATAGCTATATATTATATAATCATATAAAAAATGTGTTCAATTAGGGTTTAAATTTACTCATACAAAATTTGAAATTTGCTTTCCAAATGTAATTATCTTAGTTAATATTAAAATTATAATATAGATGAAATACAATTAAGAATAATTCAATGTAATTATGTAAATTCTCTCTATAAGTTTATTTGAATATGCACATAATTAGAGATTATATTAACTATAAAAATAATAAATACTTGATCAATGGAAGCTCAAAAATATTATTATATTAAACAATTTAAAATATTTTAGTTTTTTTTTATATTTATAATAACATAATTGTTTTCCGTGCATTGCGCGGGTGAATTACTAGTAAGAATAATACTTTTAATAGTACCCTTAACATTTTCCATGCAATTGGCTTGTGACAAGCTTAGGACTAGAGAACCGATCGAAACCACTTCATAGCATTTGTGACATAAGTTTTGTGCACATACATATGTAAGATACTAAGATTTTTTCTTGTAATATACACCTTAATTATGTGGTGCAAGTTAACTTGCCTTATTAAGTAGTTCGGTTAAATTGAATGTGATATAGGATGTACAATATATAGCATATACATATCTAAAATTCTGACAAAAGCTGACATTCTAAAATTCCAACTATATATCCTTAAGGTGTGCTGATCGAGGTACTTTTAGTTTAGCCATTATTGTTGAATAATGAGTTCTTATAGATAGAGAAATTTCTAGTTTATTTAAAGAATAAAATTAGATAAGCTAAGGTAGTAAAAATTAATACATTTCAAATCATCTTAATGAAGAAATCATCTTAGTGAACTGTACAACTGTGATGTAATCCAAAGATATTACGGGGTAGTTTCTCGCTTCAATTTCTTGGATTATTTGAATACCCTCGGCTCGTTGTCAACAAATCCTATCCAAGTAGTTAATATGATGATTGACTTCAAACTTTTTTTTCCATGGTATTAATAAAATACTTGGTAAATAAATATATAACATATTTATAACTTTAATTTGATATTTAATTACAAGCTAAGATAATGTAAAAAGAAGACAATGGACAATGTAGTGAATATAATTAATTAATGAATTTTTGAATGTAAGAACATCTTTGCATTGCAGAAAATAAAGATAATACGGAGTATATAACTAATGAAATTATAAATCTTTTTTAATTTTTTGATAATGAATAAAGGCATTATTGTAGCCATCTAATTCTAAATTAAAGAAATGCATATATATTGCCCGCACGGGCTTTGCTCAAGGGTTCAATAAGCAGTATTTGGGAGAAAATACCAAAGTTCGAACTTTTATAACGATAGTGTGGGGATTATGCCAAAGTGGGCAAATTCTTTTGTGTGCACCAACATTTGACCATGTCTGGTGAGTCACCATGTTTGGTTGGGGATTCAACCTTTTGGGAGAAGAAATGCATATGTATTATTTTTTGTTGTAGCTAGCTACTAATTTAATTTAATTTAATAAGATCAATAGAGTGGATACTTACTTTTTTATCCAAATCTTAAATAACCCGGAAAATCTTTGGGTCCAAGCTCTAAGATACAAATACATTCGCAAAGACAACTTTTTCACATCTCTCATTCCCAACCAAACATCTTGGGGATGGCGGAGCATTGTTAAGGGTCGATCCGTCGTGGAGATTGGGGCGAAGTGGAGAGTAGGCAATGGGGAGCCCCTGTATTTTTGGTCGGACTGGTGGGTGACCGATAAACCTCTTGGGCTTGAGATGGACATCGATATTCCGGACGATTACTCCAACATAAAAGTCAACAATTTTATTGACTCCAACTGCGCATGTGATTTCAACTCCCTGCATAATCTTCTACCGGAGAATGTCGTGAACGTGATCCGGGCCATACCCATTCCGATCGAAGTTGAAACGCCAAACACCCTTTACTGGCCGGACAGCCCCTCAAGTACGTTCTCTGTCTCTTCAGCCTTCTCAGTTATTGCAGGTAATGACGGGAGCGGAACAGACTGGAGTTGGCTTTGGAAGATCACATGCGCTGAAAAGGTGAAGACTTTCCTCTGGCTCCTGTGCAACAACAAGCTGTTGACAAACAATGAAAGAAGGAGAAAAATGCTGACTGACAAAACTCCTGCCCTCGGTCGGATGGCGAGGTGGAATCCACGTCTCATATCTTCCGCGACTGCCCCTTTGCCACTGAAGTCTGGAGACTGGCGTCGTCGGAGAAAGGTACCAGTGAGCATAGGTTCACACCAATGGAAGACTGGATTTTCTTAAACTGCAGCAGCAACAGGATGATGGCTATTGGCTTTTCGTGGGTTTCCTTGTTCGCCTACGTCCTCTAGGGAATCTGGAAAGCTCGTAATGGCACCATGAAATCCGCAAGCAAAATGGCCAGTGCTGGGGGGATTATTAGAGATGAAGTTGGGAATTGTGTTAAGGGTTTCGTGACGAAAGTTGGCTTGACGGATAGTTTCTCAACAGAGCTGTGGGGCCTAAGGGAGGGCCTACGGCTTTGCCTGAGAGAAGGGATAGGTAATCTTTGGGTTGAGATGAACTCGGCGGCGGTGGTCGCAATCATGAATAAGGACAACGCCATAAATAGTCCAGTGGATTCTCTTATCAAAGACTGTTTGGACTTAGCTCACAGATCCAATAATCTTCGGGTCTCCCACATAAGTCGAGATGGTAATAAATGCACCGTATGGCTTGCAAATATGGGTCAAACCACTAATTGGGGAACGGTCACCCTCGATAATACTCTGGATAGCTTACAAGGACTACTCTACGCTGACATGAAGAGTACGCCAAACCTCAGGGTTAGATAATCGCTCTCTCACTACAAAAAAAAAAAAAAAAATGCCTATATAGTGACGGATTTAGCAATGGATTTATTCTGTTGCTAAAGTAGTGACAGAATAGCGATGAAATAGCGACAGATTTTAAATTTTGGTGTTAAATAGACGTTTAGCAACGGATTAGCGAGGATATTGCGACGGAATTTTTCGGTCGTTAAATACGTAGGTAATTTTATCAGCAAATTTTAGCGCAAAAATATAGCGACGGCTTTTTCATGAACAGACTCCACAATTTTTAATAGGGAAAAACGCACTTTTGGTCCCTCAATTAGTAGCCAATATGCAATGTTGTCATTAGTTTCCAATTTGGACACATTTGGTCCCTCAATTATTCAACCTTTAGTCGTTTTGGTCCTTCCGTGAGTTTGTAATTCTAATTCCGTTTAAAGCATGGGTATACTTGTAATTTCACAACGCATTTAATCGGACAAGTGTATTTCCACGCTTCCTCTGCCCAGTCTCGCATTTCTGCCACCACTCCTCAACCCTAACCTTCGAATAGAAGATGCCATTGACAGCTTTCTACTTCTTCAAATAGAAGACGCTATTGAAGATAATGTCTTCAAGCACTATGGGTTCAACACAATGGATGTCAGAAGTGCGATGGTTTGAAGTTTTTGTGCATTTTAGCATTTTTGTGCATTTTAACAGTTTGGTTTGAAGTTTTTAGTCAATAGCAATGTAGCATATAGTATCCAACTTGGCAGCATGCCATTCAAGTAAACAAAGTTTAACTTCCATCACTTGGCAGCATGCCATTCAAGTAAACAAAGTTTAGCTTCCATACAAAAATATACTTCCATACATAAATATACTTAGTATTCAACTCAAAACAATGCTTACATAATTGATACTACCACTAATTTCTAAATCCTAATTGAGCTGGAAAAGCTTTGGACTTGGTTCACCAGTTTTCATCCCAAGTCTCATACAAATAAGGGCAATTGCAATTCCAAATGCAAACCCATAGAAAAAGTGAAACATAGACTCCAACTTCATCTTCTTAATCACACCATTTTTTTTTCACTTATGGTTTGTAGCCTTTGGATTTCACTCTCCTTCTTATCCAATCTTTTCAATAGCCCTCTAATAATTCTGGAAACACGCTCAGAGACATCGGAGTCAATCCATTCAAAATACCTACAGCTGCTATTACCCTAAAATGTGTGTAACAAACAAAATCAAATGAACTCTGTGTTTGTAAGTGTTGGTATTTAAGTAAAATGGTTTTGTATACTTACTCCATAATGTGGACAAGCTCTATATCTCTTCCCTAGATTCGCAGTACTCCATGACATCTTTACCGGAGCCAATTCGCCGCACCAACATCGCACTTCTGCCATCCATTGTGTTGAACCCGCAGTGCTTGAAGACATTATCTTCAATAGCGTATTCTATTCAAAGAGGTAGAAAGCTGTCAATGGCATCTTCTATTCGAAGGTTAGGGTTGAGGAGTGGTGGCAGAAATGCGAGACTGGGCGGAGGAATGGTGGAAATACACTTGTTCGATTAAATGCGTTGTGAAATTACAAGTATACCCATGCTTTAAACGGTGTTAGGATTACAAACTCACGGAAGGACCAAAACGACTAAAGGTCGAATAATTGAGGGACCAAATGTGTCCAAATTGAAAACTAAGGACAACATTGCATATTGGCTTCTAATTGAGGGACCAAAAGTACATTTTTTCCTTTTTAATAATTTTAATTGATATAGTTTAGCGACGGATTATTGATTACGTCGCTAAGTTTAGCAACGGACTAAATAATCCGTCGCTATATTGCAACGGATTCAATAATCCGTTGCTATATAGCGACATCCGTTGCTACAAATTTTCAAAGCATAATAAGTAAAAGAGTATGTATACCATACTTAACATTTCAAACACGAATTTAAGCACATAGAATTAAACTGAAAATAAAAGATACGTTAGTTTCATTTAAACTAAAAGTTTGAATCGATCATTTATTTATTATTTAGAATATTTTATGCCAAACCAGGGAGAGGTAGTGAAGTGGTAAACATACACACGTACTACTACACAGGCATATATAATTATTAGGTAAAAGACCAGTTCTGTGCTTGAAGAAACTCCACCACCTTCTTCTCCAGGTGGAATGTTTTGGCGAGCACATCGTCTGAAATTGGCGGGGCGGCTCCAAACACGGCATTTGCAAGGTTCACAATTCCTGGTTTTTGGCTATTGAAAGAGGCAAAGGCAGTAGCATTGGTGCGGCCAACGTTATAGAGGAAGTGAACAAGTCCCACAGGGAAAATGATGGCGTCGCCCGGGTTAAGAATTTTAGCGAAAAGTATATTTTTTCCACTGTTTTGTGCGTTTGAAGTGACAAATCCAGCGTAGAAAGTGCCTTTCAGAACAAACACGACCTCGCTGCCTCGAGGGTGGTAGTGGAGTGAGACTAGGCCATTGGGCTCAAAATCTACTCGCCCAAATGATAACCCCATGGTGTTCAGCCCTGGGAACCGGTCCACATCTATAACGTTTGCTATTAGCCCCACAGAAGTAAATTTTGTGCCTCCAGCAGGGGTGTTAAGCCCAGCAGCTATGTAGAAATCATCTGCCGTAACAAATTTTGGGTTCTTGCAAACCATCCCATTCACAAACACTGCATGTATCAACAACCAACATAATTATATTTATAATGCATGAACAATTATATTATAGCTCTGTTTGGCATGCCCAGTGAAAAGCTAGTAACTAATAAGCTAACTAATTATAATTAAAGTGTTTGGTAAAATTAATTGTTGAAATAGCTTATAAGTGTAAAAAGAGGTAGAAGGATAAACTAAGAATTTAAGATATTAAGTTTTTGATTAATGAATGGTAGATGGTGTTATTATGTTTGTAAATTAATAAAGATTAAAAAAAAAAGTTAAAAACCCGGTAGTTTATTTTGCAATTCTACTTGGGTAACGTTTAAAAATAAGCTATGGAGTCTTAATGTTTTACCAAACAGAACTTGCTTATTTATTACTTAAAATAAGCTATAAACTCTAAAATAAGCTCTATGAAACAGAGCCTATATTTAGATAACCATCCAAGAAATTAATTGTATGAACTATATATATGAAGGTATATATATATAATAATAAAAATGTGAATGTATAAGTATACCGGCAGCTTGGGCATCTGGAACTGCAACACAAAAATCTTGCATAGGGCTAGGTTCATATGCACGACCAAACGAAGCTACTAAACCCAAAACAAGTATGGATTTCATGATGGGGAGACTACTCGCCATTGTTATTGCGATTATGTTTCTTTAACAAGAGGGTGTGTTGGATTCAAAATGAGAAAGCTACCTATTTATATAGTCCAATTCAACAAGAACTTCCCTGTATAGTTTTACTATTTTCTTTTATTTATTTTTTTTAACGCAAATTTGGGTGGGGAGACTTCCCTTTCAAAGGTTTATTGTGAGATTTGGCTACTGCTAGAAAACAATATAATCTTGCTGTTGAACTAGCCTTAGCTTACTGCTTGGTAAAGTAATGATGCCCTTAAAATCTCTACTGCTTCCAATTTCGTGATTCAACCAAACTTTTGGTGCTTGAAAATGTCTTGCTGCCTAGAAGACATATGCTTAGTGAAAATTAAACTTGTGCTGCAGCTAAAGTTATACTATATTAAGAGCCTTGATGTATGAAATCTTTGCTGCAATAAATCATAGATGTTTTGATGCTGGAAAGTCTTGCTGCGACTCAATGATGAGGACGTTTTCCACGCAGCCATCAAGTATCAAATTATAGTACAGTGTTAAGATATTTTTCACTGGAGATGACTCTTGTAATGTTAGGATTGATGCAAATTAAAGTGGAGTTAAGCACAAGCTAAAACTACAATTTTAGAAGCTAGGCCTATCGATAAGGAAATGGTTTAATAAGATTAAGCTAATAACAAATAAGACAAGTAAAACAAAGGACTGAGATTTGGTTGACTTAAGCTAAGATGCCAAATATTACACTAAGATTAGGAAATTAAACAAGGCATGGGTTAAGTGAGAAGCACAAAAGTGTCCAAATATCACTCTCGTAGCTATTTGGACTTGCAACCTATCCTTAAACTCCACTCTCGTGGCAATTCAATCCAAGGTTGCCCAAGCAAGAGCACAAAGCATAAATTTTCCTTAACACCTGAAATACTCTCGTATTGGGCATTAAGTGTGTGAATGTGTAGCTAGTGTACAAGCTCTACTCTCGTAGCAACCAACACACTCCAAATAAAGCATATAATTGGGATCCAACAATTATAGACAATTTCATAACAAACCCAATTCACACAACTAACCCTAGAACACTCAAATAATCCCCTTTATGCAGTACAACTCAAGTAGGCATCAATAGCAAGAAATCAAACCAAATTCTAGCCCCAAAACACTTAGCTACTCATAATATAACAATAGATACATAATAGTAAAAGAGTAATTGAAAGCATAGATTAAAAGTAAAGAGAAGAGATAATAAGAAAAACTTCTCTATTGAAGCTTTGAAATCCAAGATTTGCAATGTTCTTGAGCTTGGAAATGGAAAGGAACAAGTAATCTACACTAATCTAGGCTATTCTAGAGCTAAACCTAACTAAGGAATGAAAGGGAAAATGAAAGATATGTTTTTGGGTGGAAAAATCCCATTTTAAAGAAGTAAAATCGCGTTGTCGAATGCTGCAGACTGCAGAGGCTGGCCACGGGTATGGCCATGGGCGTGGCCACACCCGTGGCCAGAAATAAAAGGCATACTTCCCAATGGCCACGGGCGTGGCCACACCCGTGGCCACCAGGCAGTGTACACTGCCTGGTTGCCACGAACGAAAATCTATGCACCTGCTTCGACTTCTAGGCTATTTTTCACCCCCAAAACTTTTGAATTAACATTTGTAGTCTTCATCAAAGTTTTAACCCTTCAAGTTATCTTTCCAATGATATAAAAATCACTTGATTGGAAATTTCTACGCAGAGATATGGCCAAAATACTGAGCAGTAAACGATTTGTGCGGGAATTTCAACTTCTTGCTCTTATGCTCCACTTTTGCCTTTGTTTGTCCAAATGTCCAAGACCACTAAACACATCATAATTTGGCTCTCTAAGAGGTGTTTCCTCCATCTTCATAGCTTCTCATTGGCTCCCAGTGACTCTACATGCATCCGAAATGCTCCAAAAATCATTCAATTCATCTAAATCATCAAGAATTACACATAAACACACAAATGAATCAAATGAGGGACACTTTGAGCAAAATCATAACAAATAACAAGGAAAATAAGCTTAAATGCAAGATGAAATTATCAATACTTAGATTCTTATCGCTCAACCCTTAGGCCATCTCCAACCCATTACCCCAAATTCTGCACCAAATTTTACACCAAAAGAAATATTCTCAGCATATTCTTACACCAAATTTTATTCATCTCCAATCCATTACATAAAATTCTATTTCTACACTAAAATAATTTGTTTTCTCATAAATTAAAACTTTAATTTTTTTAATATAAAATTTAATTTAAGTGTAATGCAAATAATATTTTTATTCCACAATAATATAACATATAACAACTATTACATTTAATTTTCAAAATTATGATATCGTTTCCACAAATGCTCAATCAATGCATTACAATTATGTTTTGTTTAATTAATTTGGATGTATTCAGTTTAATTTTATGAAAATTATATTTTATGTTACTTTAATTTTTAATTAATCTATATATAATATTAGTCTTGTTTTAATCACGTTGATGAAATCTTTTAAATAATATAATTTATTTTTAATTATTCAAATTTTATGTTTATGTATTTAACAAAATATATAAATTCATAAAAATAAAATAAGGATACAAAAAGAATTAAGAAAAAAAGACAAAGAGCAAACTTTACATTTAGGCTTTTACACCATTTTGCCGTTTTAAATATGACGCATGACGCTGCACTGTAGACCAACACCAAAATAGCAGAAGTTTTTGGCGCCTTGGAGAAGCCAAATCCTCCGACAAAATGGCGTTTGGTGCCTTCCTTGTGGAAGGCCTTACCTTGCTGTCTACTAACATAAATAATGAATGCGACATCTTCCAACTTATTTTTTGTTGAGTAACCCTTGCTGTAATCAACTTGTGTTCTTTGATATTAACCTATACTATAACCACGTATTTTGCCCCTTATAATTAACTTAGACAAATTTTACCCAAAAAAAAAAAAAAAAAAAAACACTTGAGGGCCCGTTTAACTTAGCTAGAGAATTTCTCCCGCTTTTCCAATTGGATAATAAAAAATAGAAAACATGTTTATTAGTATAATTTTTTATTTTGAAAATCGAAAACAGTTTTCTAATTTTCTAGAAAAATTGAAAACTTAAAAAAAAAAAAAAAAAAAAAAAAAAAAAAAAAAAAAAACCCTGTTGAAACACAGAGTCAACAATGCCTCCATTGCAATTCAATCTTATGACTTCCCATATGGAAGAGTTCACTACATGCCACCTGAGCACAAGGGGCTTGGCCATTCTAACTATTATATACTTACATATTTATTCATTACTATGATTACATTCATTGTCGTCTTCTTTTACTTATCACCATCTTCTATTTTTTCTACTTGTATTACTTATTTAAACATAGCTTATTTGCTTACGCTTAAATTACACATTATTGACATATCAAAATTAAAAACTGAACTTATACCAAGTTTTAGATTTTGATTTAACTCAATAGATTATTGGTTCGAATATTTTTAGTTATGTTATATCGCAATACAAGTTTGGTCCGAATATCGGATATTGCAGCTAATTAAATTTCACATATATTAGAATTCAAAGTAAAAACTATATATTTATATACATATACAAATTTGATTCGGATATCAAATGTAAAAATCTTACATATTTTTTAAAGCAACCGAAGATCGGCATATATTAAAGATAACCAACAATAGAGTCAGGAGGGATAACATCCCAGTACATGGCAATAGTCTAAGCAAAAGCTGAAGAAGCAAGTATATGAGCTATTAAATTAGCTGACCTAGGAATAAATTTAAATGATGAGCATTAGGCAAAAGAAGCACTATAAGAACTGCAACCATCAATAGCGTAGCCAATGTAAGAATGGATAGGTCCTGTAGCCAAGCACAAGTAGTGTTGGAGAGTCAAGCAATCTGTGTGGACCTCCACCCTCTGTTCCCCTCGTCCCCTCAGCCAGGACAAGGCTTCCTTGCACGCAAGCGCCTCGGCCATTAGTGGAGAGAAGCAGTTCGGCAGCCGGCTGCTGAAGGCCGCAACGAATCCTCCATCGTCGTCGAGTAGCACAGCGCCGACCGTGGCACTTTGCGTCGTGGGCTGAAACCCGGCGTCGAACCAGCGGTTCCGCACCGGGGCAGCAGCAGGTGGTGGCGCGGTCTAAGCTGTGGAAGGCTATCGGCTGGCATCAGGCTGGCCGCTGCACCAAGCATGGACGGCGGCGGCGGACGAAGCAACCAACCTCCTCGGCGTTGGCAGAAAATGCTCCCACACCGCCCCATTCCGAGCTCTCCAAATGTTGTACAAGATTGCAGCTGTGGAAATCATTTGATTAGAGTCTAGAATATTCAAAACCTCTTCAAACCAAGTGTGAAAAACATTTGTGAGGATGTTGGGGATTGGAAGGTTGGATTCGCGTCATAGGGAGCAAGCAAAGTCACACAAAACCAATAAATGCATAGTGTCTTCTTGATTGATGCTACACATGGCACACAAAGGATCAACTTCCATCCTCTTTAAAAGTAAATTCTTGGTGGTAGGGAGAATATACTCAAAGCTCTCCATAGGAAGGTTTTCCATTTAGGGGTGATTTTTAGGCACCACAACTTATTCCACTTATCAAAGGAGCCGATATTGCCAGCAAAATTTCCAACAATGGTCCTATAGCCACTCTTCACAGAATAACAGCCTTTGGGATCCCCATGCCAATACCAAGAATCCTCGTACTCTGGTGAAATGGGGATTTTCAAAATTCGATCAACATCATCCTGGTCTATTAGGCCTACCACACGAGAGCCAGCCAACTGTGGTGGCCTCTCCGTCTGAACCAACGATTCTTGTTCATCCTGAATCCAGGGATGGCCTCATATCAACGTAGTACCCCCGTTCCCAATCCTACGCCTAACACCACTGCAAATTAAGCCCTGAGTTTCCGTAATACTGTGCCAACAAAAACTGAGATTATTCCCTAAACATGCATCAAAAAATGAACCCTTGGGATAGTACCTGGCTTTATAAACATGCGCCACTAGAGATTCTGGCTTAGTAAGAAAGCGCCAAACCTGTTTCCCCAACATTGCAAGGTTAAAAGCTCGTAGTTTCTTGAAGCCCAAACCCCCAAACGTTTTTTGGCACACATAACCTATCTCAGACCTTCCAATGTATAGCACAATCATTTCCAGAGCCCCACCAAAAACGGTTCATAGTACGCTCAATAGAGGTGCAAACAGAAATAGGGAGTAAGAAAACGCTCATCGAAAAAGTAGGCATAGATTGTGCTACACTTTTCAACAAGATTTCCTTACCAGCCTATGATAAGAGCTTCTTATTCCAGGAGTTAATCCTTTGTCTTATCTTATCTTCAATATAAGCAAAAGCAGCCTTCTTATTCCTCCCTAGAAAGGAAGGGAGGCCTAAATACTTACCAAAATTAGAGGCATGCGCCACCCCCAACACTTGCGCCACCTCCTCCCTATCATCCTCCCTGGTATTCTCGCTGAAACAAATACTAGATTTGTGATAATTGACCCCTTGGCCAGACAGGCTCTCATACACTGATAAACAACGCTTGACCATTGTAGCTTCCTGGAAATTAGCTTTGAAAAATAACAGACTGTCATCAGCAAAAAATAAATGTGAGATATGGGGCACCTCTAGCCACTCTGCAACCATGAATATAACCACAGTTATGTGCTTGCTGCAATAATAGAGAGAGTCATTCTGCACAGATGATAAAAAGATAAGGGGATAAGGGGTATCCCTGTCTCAGTCCCCTAGTGGGAACCACCGGTCTGCTACGTGAGCTGTTCACCAAAAAACTATAAGAAACTGTAGTCACACAATGCATAACCAGTTCCACCCACCTAGCATCAAAACCCAGGGCCACAAGCATGTTGCGTAAAAAAAAACCATTCCATACGGTCATAGGCCTTAGCCATATATAGCTGAAGGGCACTCTAACCAACTGCCCCACATTGCTTCCTGTTCAGATAATGTCCCACCTCTGCAGCAACTAAAATGTTATATGTGATAAGTCTATCAGGAATAAAAGCGCTCTGTGAGTCTGAAATAATAGTGTAACACCCTATTTTTCTTAAATCTAAATCCCAAGTACTTAACTTCATAAGATAAACTAAACAACATAAAAAGTAAGATTAATTACTTAAAACCAACCAAACAAGTGTCACCACCACAGCCACCACAAACGATGACTGCATGATGAGCATATTTTATACCTTAATTTAAATAAAATTTTATAGGTTAATTTTATTATTTATATTTTATATTTCATTATTTTTAGTATATTTTGTTATGTTGGGATTAGGGGACTTATTAAATAAATAATAGGATAAGTAAGTTAATAATAAGCTTAGTTATTTAATAATAATAGTGGGCTCATTTGTTAATTATTCTATCTTAATTATTGTTTAATTAACCTCTGTTTTCTTTTTCCCAAGTTATTCTTTAACTGTTGGTGTATTCTGAAATTCCGTCGCACCGCCGCATAGGAAGACCCCGCCGCATTTGAACTTTTTCATATATATATATATATATATATATATATATATATATATATATATACTCTCGCTCTCATGTAAAAAGAAATACTTTTTCTGTGGAGGTTTCTGTTGAGTCACATTAACTCGCTTTTCTCTTCTTTCTCTTGAGTTTATTGACTCACTTTCTTTGTTTCTTTCTTTACTCGTGGGCGAGGTAGGAACTTCACCAAATGTGAAAAAACCTATCCGGGCTCGGTATCTAGCCGGCCTAATACTCATCTCACCAACAGAACCACTCTCTTAGTTCTTATCCCAAACCCTGTGGAATCAGGTATCATACTTGTCAATGTGCACACTCCCTAACCAGGATTCCAAGCCCGGTGGGTAGTATCCAACCTAGTAACTCGGGAATATCGACCTCGTTACTTCATATAATATGTCGGTTCGCAATGACCGTTTCTTTCCTTTATCAAAGTTTCTTTCTTTCTCTTTTCTTCTGAAAGGACATAGTCCTAACGGGCCTTCAAAAACTCTATTTTCTCACAATAGATAGTATGTAGATATATCTCATGCAACTTCTTTCTCATGCAATATCTCTATTTTATGCAAGCTTATGCACATAATTTTCTCAACAATTTATCTTTCTCACATTTTGGAAATCAAGTATCATGCAATCTTCTCAATGCAACTAGATAGTGATTTTCCAAAATAGATATAGGATTTTGAAATAGATCTTAGGCTTACTTAGAGCCAATAATGCACTTTAAACAATGAAATCTACTAACATGCTCTTTACTGTAAAACATACTTTCCATTTCATTCACTGTAACAAGGAAAATCATGCACTGTTTCATGCCAAATTCTCAAATACTTAGCAAATATTCTCAATAAATACTAACAAGTATTTAGACATGCTTCTCATATCAAATAGTAATACTCAGATGCTTCAATTCATTTGCTGATATACTTCACAAACAACAACAACAGAGAACGCAATTCTCACAATTCTATCTGTAAAACATGCTTTCTAACTCCAAATCCAACGAAACTACCTTCTACTAGTGCGACGTAACGAGCCCGAGTGTCTAAGACTCAAGGGCCCACGAGTCCCAGTTTGAACAACGCATAGCTGAGCCACAGAGGGCCCTGCCTGAACTATCTTTGGCCTAGCGAAGCTTGGTGACGGGGCTTGTGAAGCCCCGCCACTTGGCTCCGCCAAGCTACGGTGCAAGCCAACAGATCATGCCTAGATCCGCTGCCTTGGTCCGTCACTCAACGGGGCTGGCCAACGGACCATGCCAAGGTCCGTTGGTTGGCTCCGTTTGATGATCTGGTGCACTATCTGTGTGCACCAGACACCTTCTTCTTCACCTGTACACAAAACGAGATGCAATCTAACACTTCCAAACCTCAATAAATCAATCATAGCTCAACAACAACATGTATCTAACATTTCTACACATCTAAACCACATTCTAGCATTTAACAGAGTCCAAAATATAGTTTGGGAGTCCATGGTTTATACCTTAGCTTCTTCTTCTTCTTGTCTGGATCCTTCTTCCTCTCTACTCAACTTCCACCACCTTCACTTCCTAAACTCCTCAAACAAACCATACAAACAACACATAACGAAGGAACCTCAAAGATTGAAGGCAAGGAAAGAGATGGAAACCTTAAGGAAACAAATGGATGGAGAAGATGGGAGTTAGAATGCTTACTGTATTCTCTTAGCAGACTCAGTGCTTGAAGAGGCAAAGGAGAGGGATCAGGATTCTCAAGGGAAATAGTGGTGAATATATAGGGTGCAAAACCCTAGGTAAGAAGCAAATGATTGGTTGGGGGTAAAAGTGTAAATTGGCTTGTTTCTAGCAAAGATCAAACAAGGCTTGGTCGAAAGTTCATGGCTCACCTTGCATCATGGACCAAAGTCTCAAAAATGATTTTGGATAACTTGGGGTCAAAAAGAGAATTTTTTAGAAATAGTTTCTAGTTAAAACACTTGATTTACAGGCTCCTTTCCGATTTCACTCATATTGACTTTTTGGGTCAAAACTTGGTACATAAATGTACCCAAAATTTAGGATTTTCAAAATAGAATATTCTCGGTGTTGAATTTCTTTAAAAACTCAATTTAAAATATTTAATTCAAACACCGTTTTTGAAATAAAATTTTTTAAAGAGTGAAAATAGCTATTTTGGAATTTTATAAAATAGAATTTAGAAAAATTATTTTTGAGTTGTCACAAATAGTTTCCAAGAGGGGCTTCATTCTATTAGCAATCATCTTGGCCATAATCTTATAAACCACATTGCATAAAGTTATCGGCCTAAGATTAGTTACAAACTCAGGGGTCTTCTTCTTTGGGATTAAAACAACATATGTATCAATCAACCCTGGTGGAAAGCAGCGTGATTCTAGACAACCAATGACAAAAGAGGAAACATCCCCACCTACCACATCCCAAAAATGATGGTAGAAACCTGGGTTAACCCAACAAATTTGGATTATTTTGTTGTTTGTCCCTTGTTGGGATTCATAGTCCTACTCATAGTACTCAATCAAAGAGGGGTGAATTCAATCCGGATTTTTATAAACTTTTAACCATTTTAAAAGTTTTAAAAAGAATTTGATTAGAATTTTTATAAATAAAATGGTAAAATGGTTGTGCGATAATGATATTTGTAATAGTTGAACATTAAAACAAAAGAGGATAAGTCTCTAAATGTCAGATTAAAATTTATAAAGGTTTGTTAAACATTATGTAAAATTGTGAAAGTCATTTAAAATTTATCTACCATTTAAATGTTTTCATTGTGTGAGACCGATTAAAGGAGATAAGAGTTGAAAAGCTCTTGTGGGCAAAGTGTACTGACTGGAAAAATTGCTTCCTTCACAGAACTCAAATGTATCAAAAAAAATAAAATTGAAACATAGAGCGAGCTACAAAAGCCAAGAAGAAAGAAAAACCTTTATCCACATCGGCTTGCTCGTAAAGGATATGCCCGGCTAGCTAGTGAAATTGTAAGTAATTATTATTTGGGTGTAGAATGCGTGTGAAAGCTCGAAATTTTGGGCATTTTAGTGCTTGATGTTTTGTAATTAATAAGGGATTTCTTTGTCGTTTGTGTTTAAGTTTCATGCATCATATTCTCATGAGATTTTATCTGAATTGTTTATCAAATTTGGGTGTCTAGTAATCTCCCAAAGACTTGAAGGCTAAGACAAGAACCTGAATCATGTGTATCTGATCTGTTAACATTTTTTTGGGGGAGTGAATTTGTATTGCTTTTTCAAGTGTGTTTCTTTACTTGTTGGCTACACTTGTTATGATTCTCTTTAGGGAACTCATTATCTTGTTATGAACAGCTTGAGTATGAATGTGGTGAGAGTAAGAGGGTAGTTTCATTTCATTACAAATTATTTATATCTATACTAATTTATTTTCTTACTTTTTACATGTAGTTTCAACAAGTTGATTATGACAAAGAGGTTATTGATCTGGTGCAATCTGAATGGGCCGATATTCTATCAAGGCATATAGAGTAGGTATGATTTGGTCATTCGAACGTTGTGATCATCTGGACTTGAATTGGTTCGGGGAATTGTTATAGTAGTATTATGACTTGGATGATAATTAGAATTGGTCATGTGTTGTCTTTTGACTTGTTATTTTGAACCTTATTAGCTTGTGCACAATTATGTAACTACACTTTGCAACATATGGTGAATGGATAAATTGTTTTTTTATACAATTATAATTTAAGCAGGTGAAAAATGGTTAAAACCCATTGTATATTTTACAATAGACTATAGTTAGAAACCGTTGACTTTTCTACAAAAGACAATAGTTTATGGGTGTTTCAACAACACCCAATAGACAACGGTTTTTAACTGTTGTCTTTTCAAGAAAAGACAACAGTTAAAAACCGTTGTCTATGTACGTGACTTTTAACAACACTAGTTTCAACAACGCTTAATAGACAACGGTTAAAAAACCGTTGTCGTTGGTAGAAAAGACAACGGTTAAAAACCGTTGTCTATTGCGTGACTTTTAACAACACCGATTTCAACAACACTTAATAGACAACAGTTAAAAAACCGTTGTCGTTGGTAGAAAAGACAACGGTTAATAACCGTTGTCTATTGCATGACTTTTAACAACACCGGTTTCAACAACACTTAATAGACAACGGTTAAAAAACCGTTGTCGTTGGTAGAAAACACAACGGTTAATAACCGTTGTCTATTGCGTGACTTTTAACAACACCGGTTTCAACAACACTAAATAGACAACGGTTAAAAAACCGTTGTCGTTGGTAGAAAAGACAACGGCTAATAACCGTTGTCTATTGCGTGACTTTTAACAACACCGGTTTCAACAACACTTAATAGACAACGGTTAAAAAACCGTTGTCGTTGGTAGAAAAGACAACGGTTAATAACCGTTGTCTATGCGCGGGACCTACAACAACACCGGCTTCAACAACACTTAATAGACAACGATTAAAAAACCGTTGTCGTTGGTAGAAAAGACAACGGTTAAAAAACCGTTGTCTATGCGCATGACCTACAACAACACCGGCTTCAACAACAGAAAGTATACCCCTATGACAACGGTTAATAACCGTTGTCTATGTGCATTTTTCTTGTAGTGGTTCATACCATCTGGCGCAGGGGATTTGTCGGGGAACATAGAAAATAAAGCTGACTTAACCTCCTCCAATTCAAAGGGGCGCATAAGGGCCTCATTATTTGCTTGGATTACACGAGGAGTAATATTAGCAAAGAACTCAACCCCATCGGGGCTACCGGTACAAAAATGCCATCAAAATAATCCAGAATAACCCTCTTGCTTCCCCTTCCACCCAATCCCCACAGTCATTCAAAAGTTTAGTCAAAATCTAAACAAACATATCTAAAAATATTTTAAATATAAGGTCAAAAAATTACTCGAAATTAAACTTTTTGTTAATTTTATAATGTTAAACTAAAAACCTAAATTTGAAAAAATGAGTGTTAGTAAACAAGTTTGCTAAAAAGAAAACAGAGAATGTAAACTGAAAAATTAGAAAACATAAAACAGAGAACAGTTTTCGTTAATAAACGGACACTAAGGATTTTAATTTTGAACATATTTTAAACATTTTTTGTTAATTTTAATTTTAAATGGTTAATTTGTGTTATAAATATGTGTGGAGACCACTTTTGATTTGGATCGGGTCAGGCGGATTCGAATTTTAAAAGTGAGACAAAAAAACTGATATATTGTACAGTCAAAATGGATAATGGGTGAAAGAAAAATTGATTTTCAAAGTAGAGTCATTTGAGTTGGAAAATGAAAGTTGAAAGGCATGGAAGTAGCATGTGTCCCACATAAAAATGGAAAGTGGGTTTGCACTAATATATATATATATATATATATATATATATATATATATATATAATTCCATTTTAGAATGACCTTTAATTGTATAGCATGAAAGCTCTTTCTTGGCCGTAGGTGGTAGGGGGTTTCAAAATTCAAATCAAAGCTCAATCGTGAAAATTCACTTCTCGGTGACATTATGGTAAAAAATGAAAATTCACTTGTCGGTGAGTAACATTTCAGGTGTACCGTTTTGAAACGCGTTAATTCTGATCATAAGGAATTAATTCTATTTTTAATTTTTAATTTAAGAATTAATTTTTGTAACGGCTAGTTGTGTTCTAATTTTCCAAATTAAGTTATCTATTATGAAGATTACGAATCCGATTTAATTCAAATGTTAATGTCATTTGATAAGAGTCTAAATATTGGTAATTATACCTTGCATTTCAGCTTATTTTCTTTGTTATTTGTTATAATGTTGCTCAAAGTGTCCCTCATTTGATTCATTTGTGTGTTTATGTGTAATTCTTGATGATTTAGATGAATTGAATGATTTTTGGGGCATTTCGAGTGCATGTAGAGTCAATGAGAGCCAATGAGAAGCTATGAAGATGAAGGCAACACCTCTTAGAGAGCCAAATTATGGTGTGTTTAGTGATCTTGGTCATTTGGACAAACAAAGGCAAAAGTGAAGCAAAAGAGTAAGAAGTTGAAATTCCCACACAAATCGTCCACTGCTCAGTATATATTTTGGTCATATCTAATGTCCAAATCAAGTGATTTTTATATCATTGAAAAGCTAACTTGAAAGGCTACAACTTTGGTGAAGACCACAAAGACTAATTCAAATGTTTCGAGGGTGAAAAATTGCCTAGAAGATGAACACATTGCACAGGATCTCTGCCTGGTGGACACGGCTGTGGCCAAGGGCCTGGCCAGACTCGTGGCCACTGGGCAGTGAGCCTTCATTTCTTGCCATGGGTGTAGCCACACCCGTGGCCAGCCTTTGCACTTTTTGACAGCACTTTGCCCATTTAAAAGGGGATTTTTTCCACCCCAAAAAAAATATCTTTCATTTCCCTTTCATTTCTCTAACTAGAGTTAACTTTAGAATAGCTTAGATTAGTGTAGATCTCTTGTTCCTTTCCATTTCCAAGCTCAAGAACATTGCAAATCTTATTTTAAAACTTTAATAGAGAAGTTTTCTTATTATCTCTTCTCTTTACTTTTCATCTATACTTTCAATTACTCTTTTAATATTGTGTATCTATTGTTATATTATGAGTAGCTAAGTGTTTTGGGACTAGAATTTTGTTTGATTTCTTGCTATTGATGTCTATGTGAGTTGTATGCATAAAGGGGATTATTTGGGTGATCTGGGGTTTGTGGTGTGAATTGGGTTTGTTGTGAAATTGTGTATAATTGTTGGATCCCAATTATATGCTTTATTTAGAGTGTGTTTGTTGCTACAAGAGTAGAGCTTGTATACTAGCCACACATTCACACACTTAATGCTCAACGAGAGTATTTTGGGTGTTAAGGAGAATTTATGCCTTGTGTTCTTGTTTGAGCAACCTTGGATTGAATTGTCACAAGAGTGGAGTTTAAGGTTGGGTTGCAAGTCCAAATAGCTACAAGAGTGGTATTTGGACACTTTTGTGCATCTCACTTACCCTATGCCTTGTTTAATTCCCTAATCCTTAGTATAATATTTGGCATCTTAGCTTGAATCAACCAAGTTCCAATTCTTTGTTTTACTCTTCTTATTTGTTATCAGTTACATCATATCAAACCAACTCATTAACGATAGGTCTAGCTTCTAAAAGGGTAGTTTTAGCTTGTGCTTAACTCCACTTTACATCAATTCCTAACATTACAAGCTAGAGTCATTTCTAGTGGAACGATATCTTAACATTGTACTGTAATTTAATTTGATACTTGATGAATGTGTGAAAATCGTCCTTATCACTATTGTTCATTGCGATTTATTTCATCATCTCCTATAAATACCTTGGTATTGAGCAAATTTTTTATGTTAATTTTCGAACAACCTCAAAACTCTTTGTTTTTTCCCCTCTCTTTCTCGAAAATCTTCTTAAAAATTCTGCAACAGTTCTAGAAAAAATCAAAGTGTTCTCCTTGTGTTCTAGTTCGTCGATAGTAATATAGTTTGGGTGCTCAATTATATTACTATAATCCATTTTATTCTCGGAGACTGACGCTACAATACTCCTAGCATCCTCGAGAGATAGCGAATTAATTTTAAAAAAAAAAAAATATATGTGTTACACATGACTTTAATTTTCCTTGTTTTGGTTCTTTTTCCATTGAAATTATTTTTTAAAATTTTGAATCCCATTATTATTTATATTTTTATATATAAATTTAATTTATCGATTTATTCATCCCTACACCATATTTAAATGGGTGAGTGACCATGAACCTTGCTCCAATCCCTGAGGCTCCACCTTGTACTCTACTAGCTTTACACCTCTTTTGGACTCTGCTTCAACCTTTCTATACTCCCAACATTTGTACCTTAACCTCCAAATTTTACCCTTTATCTCAACCTACACCCCCTTCCCCTCCCCTACCCACACAATTTCTCTCTATAGAGTGCAACAAGCAACACTATAAAATGCACCCATCATATATAAATGTGCAATGAACAAATGCACACTGTAATTTAACGTAGTTGTACTTTATAATGTTGATAGTTGTATTTCATAGTGTTACTCGTTTTAATTACTTTAAAGTTTGAGAGTTATTTACAAAAATGTCTATGCATTTTTCATCAAATACACTATGTAGCTTTGCTTAGTTGCACTCTATAGTTTCAAATTGTTTCAGATTAGTTAGATCTTTCTTGATGAACAATTCTTATTGGTTGGTTCCTAGTTCTCTCTCGAGGAATAGTTCTCATGGGTTTGTGTGTGTGTACGTGTGTACACGTACACACACACAAACACATATATAGGTATTGTATCAAAATAAGAACAAGTCCTTAAGATAGAAATAAGAACCAATCTCACCCTTAATTACAACTGGAAGATTGGACAGATTAAACCAAATTATTAAAATATAAAAAACGCAGTGACATTTTCATAATTAAATCAGCAACTTTACTATGCATACTTGAACACTAAAATCTGCAATTCTCATACTTTTTCAGGTTTGCACGTTTAGTATTAACATTTTGCATATTTAGCATTAAAATATTGCACTTGTAAAAATGTGAAAATGCATTGCACTTAGAGTTTTGATTAGAGTTTTTGACTAAGTTTTTTGGGTATATAAAACTTGATGATTTGTATGGATTGAATACAAGATTATATTGAATAGTTAAATTTTATTTTTTTACAATATAATAACTAATTTGTTTTTAAAATTGAGATTAACATACAAATTTTCAACGCATAATAAGTTAAAGAGTATGTATACCATACTTGACATTACAAAACACAATTTGCTTAAAATACAAATTTTAAAAGCATAATAATAACCAAATCGATAATTTATTTATTATTTAGAATATTTTATGCCAAACCAGGGAGGTAATGAAGTCGTAAACATACACACGTACTACTACACAGGCATATATATACATATATATATATATATATATATAATTAGGCAAGAGTCCAGTTCTGTGCTTGAAGATACTGCACGATCTTCTTCTCCAGGTGGAATGTTTTGGCGAGCACATCGTCTGAAATTGGTGGGTCAGGTCCAAACACGGCATTTGCAAGGTACACAAATCCTGGTTTTTGGCTATTGAATGCGGCAAAGGCAGTAGCATTGGTGCGGCCAACGTTATAGAGGAAGTGAATAAGTCCCACAGGGAAAATGATGGCGTCGCCCGGGTTAAGAATTTTGGCGAAAAGCGTATTTTTCCCAATGTTTTGTGCGTTTGAAGTGACAAATCCAACGTAGAGAGTGCCTTCCAGAACAAACACTACCTCGCTGCCTCGAGGGTGGTAGTGGAGTGGGATTAGGCCATTGAGCTCGAAATCTATTCGCCCAAATGCTAACCCCATGGTGTTCAGCCCTGGGAATCGGTCCACGTCTATTAAGTTTGATATTATTCCCGACGTAAGTTTTGTGCCTCCAGCAGGGGTGTTAAGCCTAGCAGCTTTGTAGAAATCATCTGCGGTAACAAGCTTTGGGTTCTTGCAAACCTTCCCATTCACAAACACTGCATTTATCAACAACCAATATAATTATATTTATAATGCATGCACAATTATATTATAGGCTCTATTTGGCACACACCTAACTGAAAAGCTGGTAAGTAAGCTCTTCATGTTTTACTAAACAGAATTTATTGTTTACTTATTATTTAAAATAAGCTATAAACTCTAAAATAAGCTCTATATATTGAGTTAACAATCCAACAAATTAATTGTATGAACTATGAAGGTATATATAAGAATAAAAATATAATGTGAATGTATAGTATACCGGCAGTTTGGGCATCAGGAACTGCAACACAAAAATCTTGCATAGGGCTAGGTTCATATGCACCAGCAAACGAAGCTACTAAACCTAAAAGAAGTAAGGATTTCATGATGGGGAGACTCGCCATTGTTTTTGCGGTTATGTTTCCTTAACAAGATGGGTGTGTTGGATTCGAAATGAAAAAGGTACCTATTTATAGTCCAATTCAACAAGAACTTCCCCATATAGTTTTAGGGCTCGTTTGGTTCGCGAAAAATATTTTAAGGGAAGTGGAATTGAAATTCTATGGAAAAACAATTACTAGGAAGATGAATTTCATTGGTTGGTGGAAAAAGAATTACTGGGAATACTAATTATATTGTTTGGTTAGATTTGGAATTGTAAGGAATAACGAGTATAAAGACATATATGCCCCTACAAATTAATAAGAGTAATATAATTAAAAAAGAAAACAAGGGTAAAATAAACAATCCATACCACTTTTTCTTCCCATCTTTCATGAAAAACAAAATCTTTGGTCCAACCCAAGATTTTGTTTTCCTCAAATTTGAGGAATTCATTTTTCAATAAAAAATGAATTCCATGAACCAAACACCAGAAAACAACATTTTCCTTACTTTAAAAAAAAATATTTTTCTTTGAAAAACATTTTCTATGAACCAAACATCCCCTTACTATTCTCTCTCCTTTTTTTTTCTTTTTTTTTTTTTAACGCAAATTTGGGTGGAGAGACTTCCCTTTCAAAGGTTTTTTGTAAGATAGATTTTCCTATTACCTAGTACCTACCGAAGGAAAATACAATAGTCGTCGGTGCGAATTAATTTAATCAAAATTTATTAGTTTAGTAGGTAAGGGTATTTAGTTCGAAAGAGAGTGATGTTATTATTAATATACATAAAGAAAATTAAACGTACAATACTATACTACAATGTCTTTTTTTTAATAGAAAAATTGTGTATGTTTTGATCGTATCAAATAATAAGTTAAGAAATAAAGGGAAAAAATTCACTCAAAGTTGTAACTTTTTTTTAATAATATTTCTCTATTAAAAGTAAAATTCTCCTTCCAGCATTTTCCCGTCCAAACTCATTGTATAGGTCAAATTATTTAATTATGGTAAACTATGGAATAATTAATGATGGTAATAAAAATCTCAGAAGAATATTTAATTATGATTATATTATTATTGTGCCACACGGAATAAAATACAAGAATATTTAATTATTGTTATATTATTATTGTGCCCCACGGTCATTATATACTAACAAAACTTGACAGAAAAATAATAATAATATAATATAATATACATCTATCTACAAATCTACATCTACATCTACATCTACAAATCTAATAAGAGTCAATAATGTTAGGTCCTTAATCTACATCTACAAATCTAATAAGAGCCAATAATGTTAGGCCCTTAAATGGAACAGAAAAAATGTCGATAGTAGTTGTTTCTTAAAATGAATGGTTCATATTATTTTGATTTTAGTATTTTTTTTTTAATGATTTTTCTTATTTACCCTCTATTATATTATTTTATTCGCTTAAATAACTCTAAATTCCGTTAGTATAAACATTAGTAACGGAATATTCCGTTAACTATTTATTATTCCTAACATACTCATTAATTTATATATTAAAAAAAAAAGGTCTTAGATTACGGGTTCGAACCACATCCCAATTAGAATTGACATAATTGTTAAACATATATTATGAATATGTTAAAATGTATTAAAAATATATATAATATAAAATTTAACATAAACTTTGGTCAAATAATTACCCCGGCTAAATATATATCATTCAAATGGTTTCTTCATTCATGTAGGATTCACTTACAATGTTTTTTTGAGCAGGAATAAGGTATATAGAATACAATGTGCTTAACCCCAACTCAACTGGTCCTGTTGTTAGTTTAGTAACCACAATATTTCAAGTATAATTTTTAGTAGGAAAAACTTACTAAGTGAGCTTCAATCTTTCTCAACCTGTTGAAGCACAAAGAGTCAACATTGCATCCACGGAGGGTGAGACTCGATATCATGACCTCCTATATAGGAGAGTCACTGCATGTCATCTGAGCACAATGTGTTTGGCTCTAAGAGTGTTACATATGTATCATAATTATCAAAAGTTTGGTACAGTCTACTATATCTTAAAAGGGTTTTTTTTTTTAAGTTATTTATTTATTATATTGTGGAACAAAGATATTATTTTTTATTTTTTAATTTTTAATTCTTACTTTTTTTAGTTACTTCACGACTTTAAAGACTTCCTAAGTATCATGATTTTACAAAATTATTCAAAGCAGTACAGAAAATTGAAGTTATTGAAGCGATAGACAACTAACTATTGCTATCAATAAAGTCCAAAGGTGATGAGGTTGATACCTGAACCCAACTACCAAGGAAATTAAACTAATATATATGAGAAAGTCAGACGACTTCAAAATTACGCTCTAAATGCATGTGCTCATATTTAATTTACAGAATGAATTTTGAAAAACTTATAATTGTATGCAACACGTCTATTCCACTATTTAGTTTGTGTAAAGAATACATTTTTGGATGATATTATGATGTTTGGTAGGTTTTTTTTTTTTTTTTTTTTTTTTTTTTTTTTGAAAAACAGGAAAGAAACTTTCATTAAGCAAACAGAAGGTCGTTGATTACATCAGAATGAAGAAAGAAACCTAGGAAGATAATCTAGGTACTCACAATGGCTTGTACTAACATTACTTAGAGCATACTTGGCTAAAGTATCAGCTGGACGATTAGCTTTACGCTTTACAAATAACAACTTGTGCATAGGACCCTCAGCTAAGTAAGAGCGAATGTCGTCAATTATGGCCCCGAAATGAGTAATATTCGGGCCGCCCATCACCGCATTTACCACGATTTGCCCATCTGTCTCTACCAATACGGTGTCCCAACCCATCCGCTTTAGCCAACTTAAAGCCTCTCGGCAAATTATATTATGCACCGCGGTGCATAATCGATTATGCACCGCGCGTCTTTTTTTTTAAATGAAAATTAACAGTGTTTGTTTCCGTCGTTTCGCACTCTTTTGCAAAAAGTAACTCTGTTATTCAATATCATTTTGTATACACTGCAGTTTCAGTTGAACACAACTACAGTTTCATTTCGATATAACTATAGTTTCATTCGATATTTATAGACACAAATATGTGAAAATGTTATTTAATTTTATTTTATATACACTATAGTTTCATTAAAACACAACTACATGATCATTTTGATATAATTACAGCTTTATTGTACAATATACACTCAAATATGTGAAATGTTATTCAGTTTCAGTTTATATACACTGCAGTTTCATTTCACTATAACTACAGTATCATTTTGATATAACTGTAGTGTCGGTTTGGATATACTGTAGTGTTAGTTGGTGTTTAATACACCAAATAAGCAGACTCCGTTAACTCTAACAGCGGACCGTTTCTTTACTTAAAGAAACGGTGTCGTTTTGACCGCGGTGCATCTATAATATAACGACCCAAGCCTCTCGGACCCAATTGCCTTATTCGGGCCGCCCATGTTTGGTAAGTTTTAGGAAGAGAAATATAATAATCATTCTTAAGACGTAAATATCTTTTGAACTAACTTGTCTGATCGACTGATTTGACCGACCGATCGGTCACTCTTAGTTAGGTGTAATCAACTGGCTAGTTATGCCCAACTGTAATCAATTTTTTAAAATTCTTTTTTTTTTCTTTTATCCTCGCTTCTTTTTTTCATTTTTGTTTGTTTTTTTTTTTCGTTTGTTGTATGTTGTTTTTTTTAGCTATCCAGTACTCCATTAATCGTCTAGTATTCCTCCCCGTCAAAATTTTTTCAGAAGGTTTGAGTACTCAAATTTTTCATCCTATACTTGTTGGAAAAATAGCTTAAAATGGCATATTGAATTGCCATGTTGAATGCTATCACTCCAACAGCCCTATATAAAGAGAGGTAGGGCAGAAGCTTTTAACAACAAGAAATCAAAGGAATTCCAATACGTTTTTACCTTCCAAAAACTCTGCTTCTACTCTCTTTCTTTAGCCAACAGTGTTCTTACTTTGCTTTGTTTGCCGGGTTCTTTGTTTGGATGCTTAAACAAAGAATCGTAGCACGTTTTATACTGGGTAACCTAGGCTACAACGCTTCTAGCACTTGTGTGAGATTGCAAATAAGGTTTTAAGAAAAAGAACAATTTGTTCAAACTCATGCTAACCTCTACCCAAATATTCTACTTTTTCCTTCCCAATTTTTCCTGTTTTCCCATATAATAATAATCTTTCCGTAGGATTATTATTTTGAGGTTTTTTCCACCGTATTACCCAACAATACTCCATTCCGTCAAAATTTTTGAGAACATTTGAGTTCTCAATTTTTCCATCCAATGCTCCGCGTTAACCATCCAGTGCTCTTCTCCCTCAAAATTTTTGAGAACGTTTGAATTCTCAATTTTTCCATCTAATACTCTGCTAACCATCCAGTACTCCATTAATCATCCAATATTCCACTAATCATCCAGTACTTTAGTAACCATCCAATACTCCAATTAACCATCCAACGCTCCATTAACCATCTAGTACTCCATTAATCATCTAATACTTTTTTAAGTTTTTTTTTCTTTTTTTTTTTTGTCATTTCTTGACTGAACTGCCAAAGGTTGTTAAGGGATGTGTTAAGAAGATATTTGAAGCACATAGTTTTTGGACCAATCTGAGCTCAAGCATACTTTGATTGCCTTGGATGTGGGTGATATTTGATTACATTTTTTTTTGTTAATTGGTAGAATTAGTAAAAAGGCCTATTTAGAAGCCTATTTAATTAAATAGGCCCAGGCGACTTGTATGCAAAGGTCCGGCCTACGAGCCTATAGGTTTGGCGTGTGTGTGTGTGTGTGTATATATATATATATATATATATATATATATATATATATATATACACACACACACACACACACATATAGGGATGCACTCAGGTGTGAATAAGTGCCCAGGAAGGAATATGCAAACGAATCAGCACGCGACATGTGTCCAGATCTAATAGCTTAAAAAAATGCGGTGGTATTTTCGTAAATAATTGAACATCGAAGTGCAAGTAAAATCACTTACAAGTGCACTTACTTTCACCTATAAGTGCATGTAATTTTGCCTTGTTAGCATTCACTTCCCGCAAACATTCATGCACCTGGGTGTGCTTATAACTATAGGTGCAACTATTTATAACTATAGGTGCGATTACTTATAACTATAGGTGCACCTACTTTCACCTATAAGTGCATGTAATTTTGTCCTGTTAACATTCATTGTTCTGAGTTCAGCGGGTAGTAATACCCCTAAAAACCACTCGCAAACATTCATGCACCTAGGTGCAACTACTTATAACTATTTGTGCAACTACTTAGAACTATAGGTGCAACTACTTATGTGCAACTACTTATAACTATAGGTGCACTTAGTATTGATGCTCAGTGTAAATTTTTACTTGCACCTATAATACATTTTACATGCACTTGTAATACATTTTACTTGCACTTCGATGTTCAATTATTTACGAAAATGCCACCGCGCTTTTTAAAAAAATCAGTGTTTCTTATCCATTAGATCTTGACACGTGGACGAACAGAATCCATTCCTATTTCGCTCCTGGGCGAAGCATTCGCACCTGAGTGTGATTCTACACACACACACACACACACACACACACACACACACACACACACACACACACACACACACACACACACACACACACACATATATATATATATATATATATATATATATATATATATATATATATATATATATATATTATGTTGACGTCGTGGCTTGTTTCATTTTATGTTTGAATATGTTTATGTTTACATTGTTGTTATTATGTTTTTATTGTGGACTTATCATTTTGTTGTTGTTAAATTTGTGTTGGACTTTTGTATTATGAACTTGTGGTTATTAAACTTGTATTGTTCAATTTTGTATTATGAACTTCTACTTATTAAACTTGTGTTGTTGGACATTGTATTATGAAATATGAACTTATGGTTTTGTCATTTTATGATTATTGACTGATTGTAATTTTATAATATGATACATGGATTTGTGGTAATATACTTATGTATGTATTATATATGTATTCTTTCGTAAATTTTTTACATGTATACTTTTAAACACCTTAAAATGTATGCGTTAAATAAGCCTATTTAGGACCTAATTTGAAGCATTTTTAAAGGTCTGTATATTAAATAGGCGCAAATTATGCTGTGGAAACGTGTTCACCATGAATGGTGAACACGGGTCCAAACGACACTGTTTTTACGGAAAAAAAAATTTAGTTAATGTGCTGTTAACGGCGCGCGTTTGTTCATATTAAGAATTTTCTGTTATGAGATTATGAATGTACTGTAAATTCATAATCTCATAACAGAAAATTCATAATCGCATAAAAGAAAAAAATTTATTAAATTATGAATTTTCTGTTATGAGATTATGAATTTACAGTTATGTAATTATGAATTTTCTATAAATTCATAATCTCATAACAGAAAATTCATAATTTCATAACAGAAAATTCATAATCGCATACCAGAAAATTCATAATCTCATAACAGAAAATTCATAATTTCATAACAGAAAATTCATAATCTCATAAAAGAAAATTCATAATTTCATAACTGCACATTCATAAATCCATGCCTGCACATTCATAATTTATGAATGTTGAAGAAACTTGCGCGAAGAGAAAGTGAAACCGCGAAATGTGAAAATGAAGAAGAAAAGTCATGCGATTACCGTTACCGTTGGGGACCGTGTTCACCATGGATGGTGAACACGGTTCCATGGCATAACGATTGTTAAATAGGATTTTAAAAAGGCATTAGGCCAAACCATGTCAACTGTAGGCTCAGGCTTGAACCTAACAAAAAGCCTACATACAGGCCCAAGCCTAGACCCAGGCTTTAGATTTCCCTAGCAGGCCCAGGCCTAATTTTCTAAAGCACGGCTCGGCCTATTTCCACCCCTAGTATTGGATCAAATGAGAACAAGTCTTTAAGAGATAAATAAGAATCAATCTCAGTCTTACAATAGGATAAATTAGACATATCAGATCAAATTATTTTTTTTAAATGCGGTGAAATTTTCATAATTATCACCAACCTTACTATGCGTACTTGAACACTAAAATCTGCAATATAATTTTTCAGGCTTTTCCAGATTTTCACATTTATTATTAACATTTTTGCACATTTAGTATTAACGTGTTGCATATTTAGTATTAAAAGATTGCACTTACAAAAATGCAAAAGTGCATTGCATTTATGGTTTCGATTTTAGAGTTTATGACTAAATTTTTGGTTTTAATTATTTGGTCAAGTGGTTCACATTTTACTGCTTAAGATCTAGCATTTACTGTTTAGATTTAAAATTTAGCTTTTTCGTTGATTTTATAAAATTAATTAGGTTTGCATATTTAGTTGTTAAAAATTACATATTTAAGTACAGTGTTCAAGTTTGCATAGTAAATTTTTTTTTTCTTTTTTTTGTGTATATAAAACTTGACCATTTGTTTGGATTGAATACAAAATTATATTGAATAGTTATGTTTTTTTTTTTTTTACAATAATATAATAACTATGATTTATTTTAAATTGCTTTAAAATGAGATTAAGATACAAATTTTCAAGGCATAATAAGTAAAAGAGTATACCATACATGGCATTATTACAAAACACGAACTTAAGCACATAGAATTAAACTGAAAATATAGTAAAAGATACGTTTCATTTAAACTAAAAGTTTGAACCAATAATTTATTTATTATTTAGAATATTTTATGTCAAACCAGGGAGAGGTAGGTAGGGAAGTGGTAAACATGCATACATACCAGGCATATATATTTATATATAATTAGGCAAGAGACCAGTTCTGTGCTTGAAGAAACTGCACGACCTTCTTCTCCAGGTGGAATGTTCTGGCGAGCACATCGTCTGAAATTGGCGGGGCGGGTCCAAACACGGCATTTGCAAGGTACACAAATCCTGGTTTTTGGCTATTGAAAATGCCAAAGGCAATAGCATTGGTGCGGCCAACGTTATAGAGGAAGTGAACAAGTCCCACGGGGAAAATGATGGCGTCGCCCGGGTTAAGAATTTTGGTGAAAAGTTTATTTTTCCCAATGTTTTGTGCGTTTGAAGTGACAAATCCAACGTAGAGAGTGCCTCCCAAAACAAACACGACCTCGCTGCCTCGAGGGTGGTAGTGGAGTGGGATTAAGCCATTGGGCTCGAAATCTATTCGGCCAAATGATAACCCCATGGTGTTCAGCCCGGGGAATCGGTCCACATCAATTAAGTTTGATATTAGCCCCACAGAAGTAAGTTTTGTGCCTCCAGCAGGGGTGTTAAGACCAGCAACTATGTAGAAATCATCCGCCGTAACAAGTTTTGGGTTCTTGCAAACCTTCCCATTCACAAACACTGCATGTGCGTATCAACAACCAATATAATTATAATGCATGCACAATTATATGCTAGCTGAAAACTGAAAAACTACTGACTAATAAGCTAACTAATTAAAATTAAAGTCTTTGGTAAAATTAATTGTTGAAGTAGCTTATAAGTGTAAAAAGGTTTAGAAGGATAAATTAAGATATTAAGATTTTGATTAATGAAGGGTAGATGGGATTATGTTTGTGAATTAATAAAGATTAAAAAAAAAAATTAAAAAGCCAATAGTTTATTTTGCAACTCTACTTGGGTTAGCATTTCAAAATAAGCTACCAAGTCCTCATGTT
Organism: Ipomoea nil; assembly: GCF_001879475.1. Lineage (NCBI taxonomy): Eukaryota > Viridiplantae > Streptophyta > Magnoliopsida > Solanales > Convolvulaceae > Ipomoea > Ipomoea nil. The sequence continues at coordinate 2,718,632 of NW_017619233.1, forward strand.
TTACTAAAAAGAACTTGCTTAATTATTTATTATTTAAAATAAGATATAAACTCTAAAATAACCTTTATAAAACAGAGCCTATATTTAGTTAACCATCCAAGAAATTAATTAATTGTATGAACTATGAAGAAGGTATATATAAGAATAAAAATGTGAATGTATAGCATTTAGTTAATTTGAGAAAGTCATCCAATTAAGAATAATAATTTGTGAATGTATTTAGTTAACCATCCAACAATTTTTTTGATCAACTTTTTAATTTGAGAAAGTCATTTCCATGTAATCATCTAACAGCTAATTTACCAAATATCTTTCTACGATCAGCTAATACTATCAACTAGTCATCAAATCCACTAACTCATTCAGCTAAAAACTATTTACCAAACACCCCATATGGCTCTGTTTGGCACATCTAGCTGAAAAGCTGGCTAAAAACTGAAAAGCTAGTAACTAATAAGCTAACTAATTGAAATTAAAATGTTTGGTAAAATTAATTGTTGAATTAGTTTATAAGTGTAAAAAAGACATAAAAGGATAAACTAAGATATTAAGTTTTTGATTAATAAAGGATAGATGGTGTAATTTTTGTAAATTAATAAAGATAAAAAAAAAAAAAAAAAAAAAAAAAAGAGTTGTAGTTTATTTTGCAACCCTACTTGGTCAGGATAGCGTTTCAAAATAAGTTATTAGGTTGTATATATATAATAATAAAAATATAATGCTAATGTATACTATACCGGCAGCTTGGACATCAGGAACTGCAACACAAAAATCTTGCATAGGTCTAGGATCATATGCACGAGCAAACGAAGCTACTAAAGCCAAAATAAGTATGGATTTCATGATGGGGAGACTACTCGCCATTGTTATTGCGGTTATGTTTCTTTAACAAGATGGGTGCGTTGGATTCGAAATGAGAAAGCTACCTATATTTATAGTCCAATTCAACAAGAACTTCCCTGTATAGATTTACTATTTTCTTTTTGTTGGGAACAACAACAAAGTTTTACTATTTTCTTTTGAGCTAATACCTTCAATGGTTCTCTAAGTATTAGTTATATATCAATTGTAGTCATCCGATTTTTAAAAGATCACGAGACGTCCTCCAAATTTTAAAAAGTTACCACTCGTGGTCCTCTGTTATATTTTATGTCAAATAGGTGTTAAGTTGGAGGGTAAACTTGTCATTTCCCATTTCAGAATTTTTTTTTTTAACACAAAAAGAAAAAAAAAATGGACGCTAATGGAGGTGGATGACCCACCTCCGAAACCCCCTGAATCGGCGACAAGATTGTCGTGAAATTTCTCGACTTACGTCGCGTGGGTTACACTGCTCCAATGCCGGAGATATCACGCCTAGCGATTGGCTATCACCTCCCTGAGATGAGGAGGTTCAACCAGGCTTCTTCCCAGCTAATCGTAACAATAATATGTAAGGGATTTTTCCTAATAATATATATTATATATTATATATTAGGGTCTTAATTAAGTGGTACAAGTTGACTAAATTTATTAAGTTGTTTGGTTAGACTGAACAACTAGAAGTTGTTAGTCAACCATGTTAGCAATAGTAATATTTTATGTCTATGTTATGTTTTAATATTGTTGGCTGTACTTTAGTCAATAGTCCTAGCCTTAATAGTAGGAGACTATTGTGTTATTTCTCCTATAGGACTCTAGCATGATGGTTCTCTGTAATTTGATTTTGATCATTAATTTGAATTTGAAGTTACATCATCTCATCTGGTATCAGTTGCGATAGGACTGCGATTCTCTTTCCTATTCGTTTCCGCTTTCTCTCTCTCTCTCACGATGGCTTCGAACTCTTCCGATCAATCTATCATCCCCGCCGCACCCACTGTGCCGGCGACGACAAATCAGCTTTCATCCGCGCACCATTTTGTTAGCATGAAACTAACATCGCACAATTATCTTTTTTGGAGAACTCAGCTTCTCCCTTTCCTCCGTGGCCAAGGACTACTGGGTTACATTGATGGTAGTCTCCCGTGTCCTCCGGCGACCATCTCTGTCACGTCGACCTCCGGTGGTTCCGCGGCAGCGACAACAACCACCACCACTCCCAATCCCGCGCATGCTGCCTGGGTCCAGCAGGACCAATCAATCCTATCTCTATTGATTTCCTCGTTCACAGACGAAGTCATGCATCATGCTCTCGGCCGGAACACCGCCAAAGAAGTCTGGGACTCGGTTACATCCGCGTTGGCGTCAACCACCCGCGCCCGCTGTCTGAGCCTTCTCGGACAGTTTCAAACATTGCGCCAGGGAGGAAGCTCACCGGCTGAATACCTGGGCAAGGCGCAGACCATCGTCGAGGCTCTCGCGTTGGCCGGGCGTCCGCTATCTCCGGATGAACAAATCCTCTACGTTCTCCGTGGAATAAGGCCTGAATTTCGAGCGATGGCCAGCTCGCTTACGGTCTCCGGCAGTCCCATCTCTCTGTCGCAGCTCGCCGATCATCTACAAGTGCAGGAGTTCATTCACTCCGACGATTTTGCAGGTGAGTCCGGCGCAGGAGGCAGTCCAGCCGCGTTCTTCGCGGGCCGTGGCAGAAGCGGTGGCAATCATGGATCGGGCAACCGCAATGGCTCCGGTGGCCGTGGCCGGCAGTCTCGTGGAAGGGGGAACAACAACGGCCGAGGGCGCGGCGGCACACCCCGTTGCCAAATCTGCAGATCACACGGCCATACGGCCGTGTATTGTTATAAAAGATACACGAAACAACCGCAGCCGAGTGCAGGAACGGCGAATGTGGCAGTAGCCGGCGAACCGCAGGTGGCCGATGCCTGGTTCCCGGACACGGGTGCGTCGTCGCACGCCACTCCGGATGAGCAGATGCTGCACGGTTCAGAAGCATATCATGGCGGGGACGTACTCAAAGTGGGCAATGGCGCAGGTTTGGATGTTTCCCGTCTGGGTCATGCAGTAATCCCATCCCGGTCTAAAAATCTACACATGTCAAATGTTTTACATGTCCCGAATTTAACTTTACCATTGCTTTCTGTTTATCGTTTTGCTAATGAAAACGATGTGTTTTTCGAATTTCATAAAGATTTGTTTCTTGTGAAGGATTCCAACACCAAAACAATTCTGCTTAAAGGGTCAACCTCGGGCGGACTATACAAGTTACTAGTTCCCCGGTCTCACTTTGCGTTTCTCTCCGCCCGGGCATCGTCACAAGTGTGGCATCAACGGTTGGGCCACCCTCATAAAGAAGTCCTCCAGCGTGTCTTAAAAAGCTGCTCGGTTTTGCCAAATAAAACAAGTTCGTCAAAGATGTGCACCGCTTGCCAACTCGGAAAATCAGCACATTTTCCACTAGATAGAGTTTCAAACACTAGCCAAAATATTCTAGATTTATTGTACACGGACATTTGGGGTCCGTCTTCTGTTATTAGTAATTCGGGTTTTCGCTATTTTGTTCTTTTTGTAGACGATTACTCGCGGTTTTGCTGGTTTTATCCGCTAAGATTAAAATCAGACATATATAAAGTTTTCAATTTGTTTCGGGCAATGGTAGAACGGCGGTTTTCCCGTTCTATCAAAGCCATCCAGTCTGACTTGGGCGGCGAATATCGCCGATTGCATACAGTTTTCGAGTCTCTTGGCATAACTCATAGGCAATCTTGTGCCTATACACACGAACAAAATGGTCGTGTTGAGCGCCGGAACCGACACGTTGTCGAAACCGGCTTAGCCTTGTTAGCTGAAAGCTCAACTCCACTTCAATATTGGGATTATGCGTTTGAAACAGCAGCCCACTTAATCAACTACTTGCCGTCCTCAGCTATACAATTTCAAACACCTTATTCCCGTCTCTACAACACCCACCCAACATATGACTTCTTCCGAGTCTTCGGTTGCCGCTGTTATCCCTATTTGCGGCCTTACAATCGCCACAAAATGGAATACCGGTCGGCACCGTGCGTGTTCTTAGGTTACCCAGTTTCTTATAGGGGATACCGCTGCTTAGACTTAACCACGGGAAAGATCTTCATCTGTCGTCATGTCCGGTTTGATGAGTCCACTTTCCCCTTTTCTATGCAGGATTATGTACAGATTTCTGATGAACAACCTCTCAATGCACCTTGGGGTTCAAGCCCGGTTGTTAATACTCCAGTTCCACCACCGACTATGGAATTACCCATAGCGCAGGAACCACCTCAAATGGCTATAGAAGCTGCCCCCGCTCCAACTCGGAGGCGACGGAGGGTCGCTACTAAGTCATCCCAAGGCGAGGGGCATGTCATGCGCACTCGGCGTAAGACACATGGAACAGATGAGCAATTTCAAGCGCTCACTGTCACCACAGACCCCACATGTTACTCTCAAGCAGTGGGACATCCGCAGTGGCGGGATGCCATGGACCAGGAGTTTAATGCTCTGTTGCACAACAACACCTGGAATCTAGTCCCGACAACGCCTCACATGAATGTCATTGGCTGCAAGTGGGTTTTCCGCACCAAGCGTAAAGCTGATGGCTCAATAGAGCGCCACAAAGCACGCCTGGTTGCCAAAGGGTTTAACCAAGTTGCTGGTGAAGATTTCTTTGACACGTTCAGTCCGGTTGTTAAACCAACCACTGTTCGCATCTTATTTTCTCTTGCAGTGTCTCACAATTGGACCATGCGGCAGCTGGATGTCCATAATGCTTTTCTAAATGGGCATCTATCCGAGACGGTTTTCATGAAGCAACCACCGGGCTACGAGGATCCTGCACATCCGGATCACGTATGCCACTTGCAACGTTCTCTTTATGGCTTGAAACAGGCACCCCGGGCCTGGTTCAAGCGCCTACATGAATTTTTAATAACAACAGGTTTTCTCGCCTCCAAAACGGATGTGTCGTTATTTCACTACACCGACGGTGATTCAAGGGTGTTCTTACTCGTCTATGTGGACGATATTATCATGTTTGGCAACGACTCAGCTTTAATTGATTCCCTTTTACAGCGGCTCTCGTCTACTTTCAAGATTCGGGACTTGGGCAAACCCACCTTCTTCCTAGGCATTGAGACTTTGTCTGAGGGAGGTAGCTTCCTTCTATCTCAATGACGGTATATGGCTGATGTTCTCTCTCGGGCAGGTATGACCGACTGTAAGCCCTTGGCTATCCCGGCGGCGGTAACTCAACCGGCTACACCGACTTCTGATCCGTTTGACAATCCGACTCAATACCGTCGGATCGTAGGGGCTCTACAATACTTGACAATTACTCGGCCAGATCTCTCGTTTTCCGTTAACAGGCTTTGTCAATTCATGCACTCTCCCACACAGGATCATTGGGGTCTCCTCAAACGTGTTCTACGTTATGTAAAAGGCACCCTTGACTATGGTCTTCGTCTGTCTCCGTCATCATCCTCCACTATACATGCTTTTTCAGACTTGGACTGGGCTGGTTGCACCATTGACCGTAAATCTACCAGTGGCTATGCGGTCTTCCTTGGATCCAACCTCATCTCCTGGCTATCTCGGAAGCAGCGCACGGTTGCACGCTCCTCGACTGAGGCCGAATACAAAGGGCTTGCTGACGTTGCTGCTGAAGTTACCTGGGTCGTGTCCTTACTCCGGGAACTGGGTCTACATACTGGCCAGCCTGCCACATTATGGTGCGATAATCTAGGGGCGACTTACTTAGCTGCTAATCCCGTGTTTCACGCCAGGACAAAGCATGTGGAGATCGATTTTCACTTTGTGCGTGATAAAGTTTCTTCCGGGGAATTCGTCGTCAACTTCGTTTCCACCAAGGACCAGCTTGCTGACATCTTCACCAAACCTCTTCCAGCTCCTCGCTTTCATACTCTGAGGGACAAGCTCAACGTGGACATCATCCACCCTTGTGCTTGAGGGGGTGTGTTAGCAATAGTAATATTTTATGTCTATGTTATGTTTTAATATTGTTGGTTGTACTTTAGTCAATAGTCCTAGCCTTAATAGTAGGAGACTATTGTGTTATTTCTCCTATAGGACTCTAGCATGATGGTTCTCTGTAATTTGATTTTGATCATTAATTTGAATTTGAAGTTACATCATCTCATCAACCAGACTCTATGCAACTATGCCTAATATAAACCTGGATTGATGGGATACAGGTTATTCATTATATAACACATACAGATACGATACTCATACTGCTTAGTAGACACAGGGTTGTAAAAATCGGTCTAGGCGCCTCTAGACTGTGGCAATTTCTCCCCTAGGCGCCCGCCTAGGTTATCGGCCGCCTAGGCGTCCGCCTAGCACCTAACTCGGCCGATTTGGCCGCCTAGCGTCTAAGTTAGTCGAGTTAACTTGTCCATTTCGGTCGAGTTAACCCGATAGGCTTGGCCTATTTTTTTTATTATATATATGTGTGTGTGCGCGCGCGCGCGCATACATATATATAATATGACATATACACTCGTAGACTAGTTTGATACTTTGAATCTTTGGATGATTGAAGTATTTGAGTATTTCATATTTGAGTATTTTTAATTTTTAATATTGTTTTAATATTTTTTTTTTTTTAAAAAACCATTGTTTTGATGTTATGACTTATGAATTATCATTAATTCATTTATTTGGATGTGTTATTTGATTAAATGTTGAAAACAACCTCATTAAAATTGTCTAACTGCAAATCTACCACTGTTTTTTTTGCGCCCGCCTAGCGCCGCCTAGATTCCGCCTAGGCGCTAGGCGCTGTCCGGGCGCCCGACTAGCGCATAGCGCCTACTGCAACCATGAGTAGACACCAATACATCATCTCGAATTCTGAGTCAGGTATGTGGCAAACATGGCTAACGGTCTACCGTTCAAGATGCACCACAACAAGAACATCAACTGTGGCTGGAGATCAACACGGCTATCGCTTCTGCTTATACGAGGTCAAGTCTCTCGTATATTATTATTCAGTATAGTTAGATTATTTGTATCTAACATAATAGACCAGGTATGGCCGCTGCTTCTTTTTCGAATTTCATCTCTGTTTCCTCGTTGCCGGAGCAATTTCTGGTGATCATTGCACCGTCCGATCTTCAACTAGGTGGTAGGGATGGAATGGGGTTGACGTCCGTCCCTGCCTCTCAGATTAACGCTCGGCTACCGGTGGCCAGAATTCCCCCGGTGATGACGACACTGCTCGTCACTGCGAAAGGAAACAAGTCGTCGCAACTGCTTGCTGGAGGAGATAAGGTCGCTGGTTGGAACCGCTTCATCGGAGGATATCTCACCGTCGACCAAGCTCACAGCTACCGTTGCTGCTCTGCTTCGCTGGTGAAAATAGAGATCTTCGCTGCTTCATCGAACTCTCACCGAACTCTCACCGAAACAGCTAACGACAAGAGAAGGGAGGTCGGAAACAGGGTCGTCGGTGCTGCCTCTCGATGCCGGAAGACCGCTACATGCCCCGTCGTCGCCGAAGCCTTCTAGCACCATGCACCATCGCCTCACGCTGGTACCCTTCGCCGAAAGAGGAAACCCACGCTGGAGGAGCTCGCCAGCCTACACTACTTCACCGAAACAATGAATGTCACC